>NW_004444037.1:9078959-9095625 GCF_000243295.1 Trichechus manatus latirostris | reverse complement strand
AACGGTTAAATGGGAAACTATTTTGTTCTGTAAGCCTTCATCTTAAGTGAGAATAACAGCACAATTGGAAGAGCGTAGGCAATGTCACTGAACTGTGCATGTAGAAATATTTGAAATGGTGTATCTTTGGCTATGTGTATCTTCACCAAAAAAAAGGTTGAGAAGTTAGAGGGTTAATATGTTGTGGAGTTGTTAACCAATGTCATAAAACAACATGTGTACTGCTGTTTCCTGAGAAACTATTTGTTCTGTAAGCCTTCACCTGAAGAACAAAAAAAAAAAAAAAAAAAAAAAAAAGTTGCCCCAATACAGAATATGATCATTGGTGGAAGAAAAGACATAAATTTGAATCCAACTAATCTAATTTTAATAATGCTACCTAAGTAGAAAGAAAATATACAAAGAAATTCATATAATTTGCTCAATTTTCATTTAATTGGGCAAGAGTCAATGGAAGAAATTAATTTAGAGAAATTATCTAGAATTCTTTATTTCTTTACTTTAAACTGGGGTTGATTTCTCCAATATTTCTTTTTCTGAGCCAAAGACTGTTATGAGGATTAAATGAGATAGCGTATGTAAAGTATTGGCATATAACAAGTATTCATTAAATGTTGCTTCTCTTTTCATTATCCCTGATGACTTAGTAGAACCCAAGTATGGAATGATTTCTGTATCAGTTGTAAAGAGAAATTTGGAGCTAGAAATGAACTTTAGAGAGTATTTAGTCCAACCCAGCTTTTGCAGTTGACAAAACTGAATCTCAGAGAGGTTAAGTGACTTGTCCTGTGTCACCCAGCTAGTTGCTGTGCCTGGTGTGTTTGTCCTGGGCCCTGCCCCACACCAGGGCTGGCTTCGAGAAGTAAGTCCTTCTTGACTTTATACAGTAGAAATGCTTGCTTTGGGATTTGATTTACCAACCCCTGCTGCTTATACACAGATGGCTCCATTCTGAATATGTCACACTGATCCTGTACTTTGAGGCTATTCTTTGTACACAAATATCTTCCCAATCTATTGATTGTTTATATCTCACATTTTATTACCTGATATAATTACCCCTTGCCCAGTCTTCTGTGTAGTTATGTTATTTATGGCTCTGTTATTAGCAGCAGGCCTGAATGCACTTTGAAAGGAGTATTAAGAGCAAAGATTACTGATCAAGTACTGTACAATCCTATTTGATTATTTTAGTGTATCATTAGCTGAGAGATTTAGGGAGATACTTGTTGAAAGGATTGCTTCCTTTTTATAAATTCAAGTCAAGTTGGCTTTTAAGAGCATAAAGTTGTCCCATTTTTCAAATATAGGGGCAGAATTTAAAAATACTCATCCACTTTAGAATTATACTATATAAGCCTTGGGTGGGAGACCATCATATGTGATTTACAATGATGTTTTTGAAATGGAAATCCTAACATTGAACGAGTATCTCAAGGTTAGATACAACCAATGGGTCTCTTTTTTTCAACGGTCTGAACTGATCTACTTTACCTGTAACTCGAATTATTATTACTGAAAATTAGTCCCACTCAGGCTGTTCTTTAGTGATTTCTGAGTGATCCCCAACATGTACTTCATATGTCTACCCACTTGCTGGGGCCTCTTCTGTGGCTGGCCCTCATGGGATTTGACTCTGCTGGGTGAGGTGATCCTCTACCCTAACTGGTGCTATTACCGCCACTGTGCATAGGTGAAGGGTACATTGCCTACACTCCTTCTAGGTCCCTGGGTGGGGCAAATGGTTTGCACTGGACTGGTAACCAAAAGGTTGGTGGTTCGAACCCACCCAGTGGCACCATGGAAGAAAAATTCTGGCAATTTGCTTCTGTAAAGGTTACAGCCAAGAAAACTCTATGGAGCAATTGTATTCTGTAACACATAGGGTCACTATGAGCCAGAATCGACTCAATGGCACAAGACAACAACAGCAAGAAAGAAGTTTTAAGGATAGTTTCCTAAAGATTTGAGAATAATGAAAGGGATATACAATACAACAGAGAAAGACTAGGCCAATCCTCAGGGTCCCTATCAAGGCCAAGCCCTATTTAAACCTGGATTTCCCTTCACTAGGTTAGGAAAGCTCACTTCTTATTGGAAGGTTCTAAATGCTTCAGGGTTTATGTCAATTGTCTCCCAGCCCTGGGGAGACAAGGAACTTTCTTCCTCACTCCTTTTCGGCCTACTTGGCCTAGACAATCTATTGTCTGAACAACTGAGAGTTGGAAATACTCATTTCCTGTAGGGGAAACTACAGAGGAGGGAATAGACTGGTCCTATGGCCCCAACAGGATAATCATAAAATGGCCTGATGTCAATATATTTCCCAAAAGCTGGGTTATTCAGTCTCAAATAAAACCATGTATGAGATAATCAAGAACCCAATCCAAGTTGAGCTATTCTAAACTCAGTGTAGATAATTCTGTCTCTTTTCATCAAGTGTTCATAAATGGGTAGGAGTGGGGTTCTAATCCCTCTTGAAGTCATCTTGTTATACAGAGAAACGTTATTCAATGTAACACTTTTCAGACTTGGGACATAAAAGTGCCCTCACTGTGAAAGCTACACTCCATGGATCACTCCGCTGCATGACTGATGTGTGAGCGTCCTTTCCTCCCTCCATGTGCCTTCCTCCCAAGCTCAGGGTGGCCGTCCTTGTGAGTCAGCCTCTTGGGACACAAAGCATGCCAAAGAAGGGCAGAGAATGGATGAAGGGGCATGTGGAGAACTAGCTGCACAGTGCCTGAGGTGAGAATTTAGGGAGATCTGATTCCCTTCTGGAAACTCTAGAACTTCCTATCTCAACCAAGTTCTTATATTTCTCTAAAGATTGGATCCATAACTGTAACCTGGCTGTGCTTTCTTTCCCCTGAAGGGAGGGGCATGGGCTGGGACAGAGAAAAGGAGGGACTTCAGGGGCTGAGAAATCAAGAGTTCACGCACTGTGGTAGTTCTAAGTCCATGAGGCAGTAGACACCCAAACTTCTCTTGCCTGGTTCTCTTGGGGGCAGATTGGCAACTGGGAAAGGGGTCTCAGGAGTCTGAATGACTATGATTTTCGATATGCAAGGCCAGTTTTGGCATGGCACAATGGAAAGAATAGGACCATACTTCTTAGAAGAACCATCACACCAGGACCGCCCCTAATGTTTGAGAGGGCCGGGCAATAGTTGGCTGCTAATCAAAAGGCTGGCAGTCTGAACCCAACCAGTGGCCCGCAGGAGAAAGACCTGGTGATCTACTTCCATAAAGATTACAGCCAAGAAAACCCTATGGAGCAGTTCTACTGTCACATAGGGTCGCTTTGAGTCAGAACTGACTTGATGGCATCCAACAATAGTAACAACAGGCAATAGTGCAAATGAAAGCCAACGTACCATATGTCTAAGTATTCAAAACTTGTTAATCAAGCTACACGTACAGCCTCACTCTTGTTTCCAAAGTGGGCTACAGCTCTCCCAAGGTTCTGTCTTGAGGTATTGTCCTTGCAACCTGAAGGCTAAAGGAGCCACGCCCTCCCCTTGCTGGCCCTGCTACCTGTAAGCTCTTTTGGGGCCGGCAGGACAGACCAGGGGCCTAGGCTCAGACTGCTGTGCAGTGAGTGAAGCTGCCTGAACCCAGGACAGGGACTGACCTGGGTCAAGCTTCTCAAGGGAGGGAGGTGGGAGGGCAGGAAAGTTCACCTCCTCCAGACATTCTTTTCCAAGTCTGGATTCCCAGGCAGTTCTCAGTGCCTCCGCCATCAGAGCAGAGGGCAGGGAAGAGGGCAGTCATCAGGGGAACTCTGTCCAGCTAGGCTCCTTTTTTGAGTGATTTGGGAAAAAAACTACCTTTAAGCAAAAACAAATGTTCTTTTGCTGGTTTCCTAAGGCACAAACTGTGATTCCCAATACCCATCCTGTACTCTCACCCCATATTCTCTGGCTTTAAGAACACAGTTCAGTTTGCAGTGTTGTTCTCCTAGACTGGTAATCAGATTCCCCCAAAATTTTCGTATGAGGCCAAAAGATAAAAGCTCTGCTCTTTGTGTTTTGATATTTGTGATGTGTCAAGTCCTCTCAAGCATGGGACCCAGAGCAGGGGACCCTTTTGCCTGAGTCTAAGGCTGGTACCAAGGCTTGTGCCCTGTAACAAGGCAGATGGTTAAAGAGCTGTTATATTGGAGCCCAGGCCACGGCAGAGGTCACCAGAGCTGGGAAAGACACCTTCTCCCATTCACTACCACTCCCACTCCCACTCTCTACACTCTAAAAAACTCCAGTACAATAGGAACTGACAAGAAAACATCACATGGTATACAGGTCCAGCTTTCAACAGGGACATAGGTTGATAGTTACTGAAGCAACAGTAGCAGAAAGCTGGGCCCCTGGGAAGACTTCCTGATTTTCCGAGTCTCTCTCCGTGAGGTGTCTGGAGATAGGACTCGCCTTTTTTGGCTGAGTAAGCCTCTGGATCCTTGAACAATTAAAGGTGAAGGGAAGATATACACGTTGGGTGACTGTATTAGTTTCCTAGGGCTGCCATAACAAAATACCACAAACTGGGTGGCTTATGTTTGTTGTTAGTTGCAATTGAGTTGGCTCTGACTCAAGGCAACCTTGTGTTTAACAGAATGGAAGGTTGCCCAGTCCTGTGTCATCTTTATGATTGTTGGTATGTTTGACTCTATTGTTGTGGCTATTGTGTCACTCTTTCTCAGTCCTCAGTCCATCAATCCATCCCTCTGCTTTACAAACCATGATGTCCTTTTCTAGTGATTGGTCTTTCCTGATGATGTGTCCAAAGTAAGTGAGCTGAAGTCTTGCCATCCTTGTTTCTAAGGAACATTCTGGCCGTATTTCTTCTACAACTGATTTGTTCATTCTTCTGGAAGTCCACAGTATAGCCAATATTTTTTGCCAACATCACAACATTGCAATTCACATGTGCCAATTCTTGTTTTGTTTTTCTTTTTCATTGTCCAGCTTTCACATGCATGTGAGGCGATTGAAAAGACCATGGCTTGGATCAGGCACATTTTAATTATTAAAGTGACATCTTTGCTTTTTAACACTTTAAAGAGGCTTTTTGCAGCAGATCTCCCCAATGCAATTCATTTGATTTCTTCATTGCTGCATCCATGGATGTTGATTGCTGATCCAAGTAGAATGAAATTGTTGACAATTTCAATTTTTTCTCCATTTATCAGGATATTGTTTATTGGTCCAGTTGTGAGGATTCCTGTTTTCTTTATGTTCAAGTGTAATCTATATTGAAGGCTGTAGTCTTTGACATTCATCAGTAAGTGTTTCAAATTGTCTTCATTTTCAGCAAGCAAAGTTGTGTTATTTGCATATCACAGGTTAAGAAGTCTTTCTCCAGTCCTAATGTCATGTTCTTCTTCATATAGTCCAGCTCCGTGGATTGTTTGTTCAGCATGCAGATTGAATAAGTCAGGTGAAAAGTTACAAACTTGCCACACAACTTTTCCAGTTTTGGACCATGGTGGCTTGTAAGAACAGAAATTTATTGGCTCACAGTCCTAGAGGCTCGTAATCTGACTTCAGAGTGTAGGTAGGGCCATGTTCTCTATGAAGACTCTAGGAGAAGATCCTATCTTGTTTCTCTCAACTTAAGTCTCATGTTTTCTTGGCTTGAAGCTGCAACATAACTCTGTTGTCACAAGGCTGTCTTACCTCTGTCAGTTTTTGCAACTTTTTTATTCTTTTATAGGGACACTGCTTATATTGGATTAGAACCTAACTTACTCCAGTATGACTTCATGTTACCTCTTAACATTTTCAGAGACACTATTTCCAAGCAGAGTCACATTCACAGATACCAGGGGTTAATACTTCAACATAATTTTTTTGGTGGACACAATTCAATCCATAACAATGTCCAACTTGTCCCAGTTTGCCCAGGACTGTCCAGGTTTTAAAACTGAAAGTCCCATGTCTAGCAAACTCCCTTGGTCTGGGGAAAACTAGAACAGTTGGTTACAGTAGATATAAGACTTCCTGCCAATTTGAGCATATTGGTCCTGAGTCAGTTTAAATGTAAAAAACCAAAGAGATGTGATCTTCTTTGAGTACCAGACTTTGATCATAGTGTTTACTAATCCCATAGCCTTTGTATATCTAGATTGGGTAGCTCAATGACCTATGCTCATTTCTCTGTGCTGACTCTTCCCTTCAACCCATGTAGTCCATTTCCTGCAAATTATTCCTACCAATCTTTTCAGTGATTTTATTAAATCCAGTGTCTCTTCATGTTCTTAAACTTCAACATCTTAGTGACTTTGTTCACTATTGGCTTTCTCTTTGTAAGAGCCTATGTATGCATTGGAGACACAGGACTCTCCTATGTGCACCCTTAACAGGTACTTATGACCATCTTTTTTTTTTTTTTGGTACATCTAATCGTTAGTAATATATTGCAGCATGTAATTTGTTGATGTTATCATTTTCAGATGTTCACTCACAGATGTTCAATTTTATGATCTACTGTTGAAAACACTACTGGATTTATAAAGATATGGATAATAAGGTAATACTAATGAAAACAAACAAACAAACCAAAGAGATATTCCACTTAGGTCAGAACTGACTTATAACGGAGTTGTCAGAATGGAACACCATCGTAAGTCAGGGACTATCTGTATATATTTTATGGATGAAGGGATCCACACAGACAAAAGGGGCTAGGACTCACAGAAATTAGAATGTGGTCTTAAATGTGTTCTTTCCCTTTTATCCTATACCCCACTCCCATTATCCTCAATAAGTGAACTTTGTAATATGTGTATTTATAGTCAGTCCTCATTGTTCAAGGATTCCATATTTGCAAATATGCCTACTCACTAATATTTATTTGTAACCCCAAAATCAATACTTGTGGCACTTTCATAGTCATTCATGGACATGCAAAGAGCATTGGAAAATTCAAGTTGCCTGATGTGCACATTCCCAGCTGAGATCAAACAAGGCAATGCTCGCCTTCTTGTTTCAGTTCCTACTGTATATAACTGTCCTGTTCACAGTCAACTTAGTGCAGTGTTTTTCTGCATTTTTGTGCTTTTTATTAGTGATTTTGCTGTTTAAAATGGCCGCCAAGTGCTGTCTAGTGTTCCTGAGTGTAAGAAGGCTGTGACATGCCTTATGGAGAAAAGACATAAGTTAGATAAGCTTTGTTCTGTGAGTTCAGTATTAATGAATCAACAATATGTATTAAATAACCAAAAATCAAACCAAACCAGTTGCCATCAAGTTGATTCCAACTTATGGCGATCCCATGTGTTACATAGTACAATTGTGCTCCACAGGGTTCTTTTCGTTTTTGACCGTAGATGTGTGGATTTATTTCTGGACTCCCAGTTCTATTCCACTGATCTATGTGTCTTTTGTTGTACCAGCATCAGGCTGTTTTGATTACTGCAGCTGTATAATGTTTTAAAATCAGGAAGTGTGAGTCCTCCTACTTTGTTCTTCTCTTTCAACGTTGCTTTAGCTGTTCCAGGCCTCTTGCCATTCCATATAAAGTTGCGGATTGGTTTTCCCATTTCTGTAAATCCATAGGGTTTTCCAGGCTGTGATCTTTTAGAAACAGATCACCAAGTCTGTCTTCTAAGGAGTCTCTGGGTGGGTTCAAACCACCAACCTCGTGGTTAGTAGTTGACCACTTAACTGTTTGTGCCACCCAGGATTCCTGTCTTTCAATAGACACACACATTAAAAAAAGATTATATATTGACTGCTTGACAAAAATGTGAACAAAGGCTTGCAGGAACCTAACCCTGTATTTCCTTTAGAAGCAATGGCTCAGTATTTGCTAATTCAGTGTTTGCTGTGATTTTATAGAAAACATAAGTACTGACAATAACAGAATCCAATGTATTTCTATTTGAACACGTTTTTGCAAAGTGTACTTTGTTGATTTGTGTAGTATGTATGTCATTTAAGTAATATTATATTTTTGTATTTTTCTGTTTCATATTTTTTTCATTAAGTACCATGTTTTAAAGATCCATCTATGGTACTATAAATATGTCTAATTCATAGTTTCTAGGTAGATAAATTGCTGTCGAGTTGACTTCGACTCACGACTATCTTATGCACAACAGAACAAAATGTTGCCTGGTCCTAT
Organism: Trichechus manatus latirostris; assembly: GCF_000243295.1. NCBI lineage: Eukaryota > Metazoa > Chordata > Mammalia > Sirenia > Trichechidae > Trichechus > Trichechus manatus. The sequence continues at coordinate 9,087,501 of NW_004444037.1, read as the reverse complement.
ATCATCTTAATGAACGCTCATCAGAAGCAAGGATGGCAAGACTTCGTCTCACATACTTTGGACATGTTATTAGGAGGGACCAGTCCTTGGAGAAGGACATGATGCTTGTTAAAGTAGAGGGTCAGCGAAAAAGAGGAAGAGCCTCAGCGAGAAGGATTGACACAGTGGCTGCAACAATGGGCTCAAGCATAACAACGATTGTTAAGGATGGCACAGGACCCGGCAGTTGTTTCGTTCTGCTGTATGTAGGGTCGCTATGAGTCAAAACCGACTCCATGACACTTAACAACAACAACATATCATCCTCATGATCACTGGCATGTTTGGATCCATCATTGCAGGTATTGTGCCAATCTGTCTCACTGAGGGTCTTCCTTGCCCTGGGTAGCCCTCTACATCATCAAATGCAATGTCCTCCTCCAGTGATTAACCCCTCCTGATGACGTGACCAAAGCAACCAAGTCGGACTATGTTCTGTTGTGATCCATAAGCTTTTCATTGGCTAATTTTCAGAAGTAGATTGCCAGGCCTTTCTTCCTAGGCTCTCTTAGTCTGAAACCTGTCTATCATGGGTGATCCTGCTAGTATTTGAAACACTGATGGTGTAGCATCCAACATCACAGCAACACGCAAGCCACCACAGTAAGACAAAATGACAGATGTTATAGTTTCCACCTGCTACAAAATATTCTGTGGTATGCCTGCACTAGATTTTACCTATTCACTCTCCCAGTGATGGACTTCAAGGACTCCAACTCCCTGACACTCCCAAGCTGCAGTGAAACTCCATGGGCATTTCCTCATGTTGCCCAGATACATGCTCAGCCATGGAATTTCTGAGTCAGATGGCACACACATACTTGATTTGGCTAAGTAACACCAAAGTTTCTTCAGAGAAAATGCTGTTTTTATATTTCTTTTTTTGTGCTAGTCATATCAGAATTTTCTATCAGTTATGCTAGCTTCATAAAATATATTTGGTAGTTCTTATTTTTCAGTATTCTGGAACAGTTTATATTGCAGTGGAACTAATTGTTCCTTGATAGTGTGAGAATATGAGCCATGTGACTGCTGGGCACCAAAGCCCATTTATAGAGGCAATTTATGAAAATGTTTTCAATTTCTTCCCTGGCTATTGGTTCCAATAAGTTTTAATGGTCCTCAATCTGATTTTGGCCTCTAGGCCAGAATAGCTAGGTCATGAGACACAAAGATTTATATTTCTGTTATTTATTGCTTTGTAACTTGCTGTTATACCCAAGGAGAATGCTCTGGGCACAATGGATTCTCAATAACATTATTGATGGCCTTGAAGTTATTGGCCTCCAAATGCAGAGAGTGGCATTTCATTCTCTCTATGTCAAGTCTGCCCTAGTCAATGAATGACATTTCTTTGCATGATCTCAAAGTTTTGCTTTTAAATTGACAGTGATGTCATGAACTTTTTGGCATTAGTCTTTGTATATATGTAAATTCTCAAGGATTTTTCCCACCACAGAAAGCCAAGGCTGGAAAATTACTACTTATAAATTACATGATACTTCTCGAGTCTGAATCATTCTGGCTACCCAGAGAACTTTTTTTTTTCCTTCCTTAATAACAGCCATTCCAACATTGCACTTGTATCACAAAACTGCCCATTCTGAATTATGTTTCATGAATGGCTAGCTCAGTTAGTGTGTACTTTGTTCCTCACTAATCACTGCTGCTAAGATTAGTATGTTTCCAAAAAAGGAAGCTATCTGTAAAACGATGTAAGTGTTTTTCATTTCTCAAATTCACTTGGCAAGTAACATTACGCAGATATCCTTTGTCTTAGGCTGGGTTCTCTAGAACAGCAAAACCAGTGAAGAGTATATATATATATATATGTATATATATATATAAAGAGAGAGTGAGAGAGAGCCCTAGAATTTATCTCAAGGAAATAGCTCACGTGGTTGTAGAGGATGGCAAGTCCCAAGTCCATGGGTCAGGCATCAGGTTGGAGTCTTCTCCTGACTCATGTAGCTGCAGGGGCTGATGAACCCAAAATCCACAAGTCAGATGGCAGGCTGCTGGCTCCAGTCCCAAGAACTGGAGGTCAGATGCTGACAAGCCAAATGCAGGATCCAGAGAAGAGCAAAAGCCAGTGAGCTTTGCCAGAAAGTCCACATATTTTGGATGCAGGCCACACTCCCAAGGAAACTCCTTTTCAACTGATTGGCTACTCACAGCATATCTCGTCATGGAAGTGATCACATTATATCAGATCTCATCATGGAGGTGATTACATCATCATACGACTGCCAAACTACATTATAACTGCCAAACCACTGAGAATCATGGCCCAGCCAAGTTGACACTCAACCTTAATGATCACATCCTCCATTTTAAATAAACCTACTGTAGGAGGGACCAATTTCTAGAGGACATCACGCTTGGCAAAGTCGAGGGTCAGTGAAAAAGAGGGAAGCCCCCCTCCCCAATGAGATGGATTGACACAGTGGCGGCAACAACGGACTCAAACATAGCAATGATCGTGAAGATGGCACAGGACTGGGAAACATTTCCTTCTGTTATATGTGAGGTCTCCACGAGTTGGAGTTGACTCAGTGGCCCCTAACAAAACAACAACCTGCTTTAGAACTTACAGAATTATGCAGAAGGAGGCTTATTGTGTTTCCTCAAGTGGATCGATCTATCCATCTGTCCGTCCGTCCATCTATCTACCTACCTATCATCTATCATCTATCTATCTGTCTTATTTGCCTCTCTCTACCCATGAAATGTGTCACTAATTTTGTTAGTCATTCAGACAGTAAGATTTACTCTTAAGGTGTTATTATGACTCACTTTGCTGGCATACACTATTATATAAAGGAAAATTTGTGACAGTTAGATACTCAGAGGCGAAAGTTTCTTTCTTTCCCTGACATTTTCCAAAAGTAACCTAAAATCTGAAATGTTTAAGAAAAGTTTCCAGAAGAATATTGTGAAAGCTACTTTGTAGGTTTCATATCCCTCATTTAGGAGAGAAAAGAATGAAGTCCATTTTCTAATTTTAATTTGCTTCTACTTGAGTGTCTTGTGATACCTTCTGTTATTCGTGGAAGTTTGGTGCTTTAATCTATTAATTTGTTTAATAAATCTTTATTAATATCTATTACGTGGCCAGGGATACAGATTCCCTAGGTGATGCAAACAGTTGACATGCTTAGCTGCTAGCTGAAAAGTTGGAGAGTTGACTCCACCCAGAGGCTCCTCGGAAGAAGAAACTGGTGATCTACTTCCAAAAAATCCACCATTGAAAATCCTATGGAGCAAAGTTCTACTCTGATACACATGGGGTCGCCATGAGGAAATGGAGTCTAATGTATGAGTTAGGATTCAGCCAGGAAAACAGAAATCACCCTAGGTATTACAACAGAGGGAATCTAATATAGGGATAAGTATTGGAGGACTAAAGGAGTAAAAAGAGAACACTGGTGTGTGATGGTTAATTTTATGTGCCAACTTGGCTAGGCTTTGGTTCCCAGTTGTTTGGCCAAACACTAGTCTAATTGCTGTCATGGAGTACTTACATGTGATTAGATCAGTTAGCCTTCAGTAGAGCAGATTAACTTCCATAATATAATCGAATTTACTATAATGTAATTATCTTCCATAATGTAATATAATCGATTAGTTGAGGTCATACCAGTGTGGGTAGATCCTAAATCTAATCACTTCTGAGTTAGGAAAAAAACAGAATAGACACAGAGGAAGACAGATGACATATGATCGCCATCCACAAGCAACAGGATGCCAAGGATTACTGGCAGACACAAGAACTTGGAAAGAATCGACACAGCTGAAAGACCCTAATTTGGTCTTTAAGCCTCCAAACTGAGAAAATAAATTTCTGTTCCTTAAAGCTATCCACTTGTATTTCTGTTATGGCAGCACTAAAATCAAATCTGTTGCCTTCAAGTCAATTTTGACTCATAGTGACCCTATAGGACAGAGTAGGCTGCCCCATAGCTATAAATCTTTATGGAGGCAAAAGTGTTTCCAAGGCTGTAAATCTTTATGGAAGCAGATTGCCACATCTGTCTCCTGTGAAGTGGCTGGTGGGTTTGAACCACCAACCTTTCAGTTAGTAGCTAAGTGCTTAACCACTGCACCACTGGGGTTCCACAGCAGCACTAGGTAACTAAAACAAGTTTAACCAGAGATAATAACTACAGGAAGTAACTTCCACTTCCTAGGGCTGGGGGAACAAAAGGAAGAAGTTGGGATGATGAGAATCTAGAAATTCAGAATAGGGGCTTCTTGTAGCTGGGATGTAGATCTGAAGAGGGAGCCCTGTCCAGTGGTTTTGGGACCGCTAACAGGGTGAAATGCGGCTGGTTCCAAGCATGTGGAAAAAGCTAGAGTCTGGAACAGCTTGCTGCTGCTGGGGCAAATGGCCACTGCTAATCTTTCTGTCTCTCTAGTACCCTCTATTGGTAGAACCCAATAGGAGAGAAAGCAGGCAAAAGAAAAATCCATCTGCAGAGTCCCAGCCACAGCATCAAAAATTAGTTTGTGAAAGAGTGGGTTTGGAGCTGAGAAACAATGCCTGAATAACCAGAACACGTGGTTTCCAATCCAGGCCAGCGAAATCCTGTCGTAAGTTTGATTTGTGGCCTACATAGTTTGCTGCCTCAGCATCCATTAATTCCTAGTTTCTCTTTCACCCAGTTGCTGACACTGCTATTCCTATCTTGTCACCCAGTCTCTCAGTGTTAGTGGTCACTCCTTGCCTCTCCCAGCCATGCCCCTAATGTTTCCCGAAATTAAAACTTTTCCCTTCTCCCACGCTAGTGCACTAAAACTTTTAAACTGACCAGTAAGACTTCAGCAAGGACCAACCCCGAGACTCCACCATGTTTGTCATGCATAAGTCCTCTCCTACAGTTCCAGCTTGTTGTTGCCTTTTCCCCGGATGAAACAACCCGTGTGGCCCTGCATGAAGGCGTGCTGTATTTTCCTCTCTGTAAGTACTAAATTATATTTGTTTTTTGGCACTTCCTTGTGCTGCATTTGACAGACCATCCAAGACATCCACAGACCTCCTTTGAGTCAAACTGACTACAAGTTGTTCTGTATGTTTCTATGATGCTTTCAAATCACACAAGGTATGTCATGATTATGCTTTCAAAAACAAAAAAAAAAATATATATATAGCCTTAGTTATCTAGTGCTGCTATAACAAAAATACCACAACTGGATGGCTTTAACAAAGAGAAATTTATTCTCTCACAGTCTAGGAGACTGGAAGTCCAAATTCAGGAATTCAGCTCTAGGAGAAGGCTTTCTCTGTTGCCTCTGGGGGAAAGTCCTTGTCATCAATCTTCCCCTGTCAAGGAGCTTCTCAGAGCAGGGACCCCCGGTTCAAAGGTCTGGCTCTTCTCCTGGCTCTTGTTTCTTGGTGGTATGAGGTCCCCCTGTCTCTCTGCTCGCTTCTTTCTTTTATCAAAAGAGATTGACTCAAGATACAGCCTAATCTTGTAGATTGAGTCCCGTCTCATTAACATAACTGCCTCTAATCCTGCCTCATTAACATCATAGAAGCAGGATTTACAACACATAGGAAAATCACATCAGATGACAGAATGGTGGACAATCACACAATACTGGGAATCATGGCCTAGCCAAGATGACACATGTTTTGGGAGGACACAATTCAATCCATAAGATATATATATACTCATAATATGAATTTAGAAATATATCTACCTTTGTGAGACCCTCTAACATTAATTATAAGTTATTAGAAACCTGTAAGTCATTAGAAAGTTATTTAGAAATTTCTGAACTTAGACATAGAAGCATGTGAAGTATGTGAAGAATGTAAACAACTTTGAAGTTGAATTTGACCCAGCATACTGTAATAAAAGAAAACATAACATAGTTATCTTTGTAAATTAGCCTTGAGACATTAATCTAACCAACCGCCCTAATCTCTAACCTTGAAGAGAAGATGCGTCATTTGGCTAATCACTAACTCTGGAGAGAAGACACAACATACTAGTCTTTGAGGCCATACTATCCCTTATCGTGTGAAGCCACGGTGTGAAATTCACATATAAACCCCAAATTTCTGCCCAGTCACTGAAAGAAGGCAGAAGTGGAACCTCTCTCTAGAGTCTGACTTTCTCTGAAGGCTGAGACTCTGCCTGCTGCCGCTGACCTCAAACCCTAGCTACAAGGGACCTCCACCAAGTTCCAGCTGTGGTCAAGCTTCTTCCTGAGACTACTCATGAAAGGTAGAAGTCTGAAGTCTAAAGTCTGGGACTATAATCATTAAACTAATATAATTGTTAATTCTAATACTCTGGTTGTAAATGAATGTCATGAGGTCTTGCATTCCTTGCCATGACTACCTTGCAATAAGCTAAACCAGTTTATGCATGTCAAATGTGACTATTTCTTTATTTAAATTTTAAAATTAAATCCTACAGCACAAGTCCAAGCTCATTTGAAGGGCTCTAAATTCAGTGGCTGGGGTTGGATGATGGGGAAGTCTGGTTTATAATCAACTCCCCCCTTTTGCCTTAAGAAAAGATCCAAGATTTAAGGGGATATCTGAAAGGGACAGCTTTCTCTCACAGTAGAAACCTTGGGATGGAGGTACAGAGGTGGATGGTGAGGATACAGGGTACCTGTAAGTACATGTTTACATGCATGCTGTTCTCCAGCAGAGCTGGGCTGATGGACTAAGCTGTTGCTTCTCCAATGAGCATACTTCTACCCTGAAGGAACATCAAAGAATGCCAGGAAGTGTATGAAACTCCAGGATAAGCATGGTGCATCTTCTTGGAATGTCAATTTTACTGAAAGGTTTTTGGGGAAAATATTTTCATATTAAAAAGATGCATTATGAAATAGAGTGCAAAATTTATTTTTCAAGATAAAATATAAGAATGTCAAACCAAATGTATGCCTGCTATGGGCCACTTCAACAACCACCTATCCTTCCAGAATTTTTTTGTTTTTGTTGAAAATATACACAACAAAGTATATACCACTTCAATAATTTCTACATGTACAATACATGACATTGGTTACATTTTTCAAGTTGTGTCACCTATCTCGATATCCTTTTCCAAGTTAACACAAACTCACTGTCCCCTAAGCTTCTCATCTAACCTTTTGAGTTGCTGTTATCAATTTGAATAGATAATTCTTTAAAAGAACACAGTATTCAAGGCAGACATTCTTTTCTAATTAAGCTAAAGTATTGTTAGGTTAAAATATGACTTCAGGGGATAGTTTCAGTTTAAGTTTACAAGATTTCCTCACGACAATAGTTGTGAGGGTCATCCAGCTTCAGTGACTCCAGAAAGTCTAGATTCTATGAGAATTTGAAGTTCTGTTTCACATTCCCCTCCTCTGTTGACTGGGATTCTCCTATAGAATCTTTGGTCAAAATGTTCAGCAATGTAGCTGGGTACCATCCAGTTCTTCTGGTCTCATAGCAAAGGAGGCAATTGTTCATGAAAGCAATCAGACATGCGTTTCATTTCCTCCTCCAGTTCCTGAACCTCCTTCTTCTGCTGCTCCAGGCAAATAGAGGCCAGTTGTACCTTGGATGGCTGCTGGAAAGCTTTTAAGACCCCAGGCACTACACAGTGAGCTAGAAGGTAGAAGAGAAGCACTAAAATCAATATTAGGCCAATTGATTGCAATGTCATGCCAAACTATGACTCTAAACCTTTGAAACAAACAAACAAACAAAATCAAATCCCATAACGTGTTTGGTTACACACGGGCCTTCCAGAATTCTTTAACAAGTGTAGGAAGCACTCCTAGTCACCATGATCTTTCCCTTCACTTTTTTAATGCTCAAGGAGGGGTCTTCTTGTGTGGAAAGGACAATTTCTAGTTGTTTTTTTTAAATTTAAAATTAGTAACAATGCATCAAAGTTACAAATACTAAAACTTAGTTTCCTTAAAACTTTATGTTCAGTTTAGAAATTTTGTTAGTTTTTTTATAAACTGAGTAAATAAGAACAATTGCCTTCAATCAGATTAATGTTAGGTAAATTCATTTGAAGATTAAATTTCCCTAAATATTGGTCCCACTTACAAACTTAATTAAATTTCCTTAAGCTTTTTAAGCTGCATCTACACACATTATATATATATGTGTATATATATTATTGTACTTTAGGTAAAGGTTTACAGGACAAATTGTTTCTCATTAAACAGTCAGTACACATATTGTTTTATGACATTGGTTAACAACCCCATGACATGTCAACATTCTCCCTTCTTGACCCTTTTTTTTTTTGTGAAAATATACATAACCAAAGATACACCATTTCAAAAATTTCTACATGCACAATTCAGTGACATCGATTACATTCTTCCAGTTGTACTGCTATTCTCACTTTAGATGAAGGTTTACAGAACAAAATAGTTTCTCATTAAACAGTACACATATTGCCCTATGACAGTGGTTAACAACCCCACTATGTGTCAACACTGTCCTTACTCAACCTTGCGTTCCTTATCACCAGCTTTCCTGTCCCCT
>NW_004444037.1:9053955-9077875 GCF_000243295.1 Trichechus manatus latirostris | reverse complement strand
ATTTGTCTTTTTGTTGTAGAGGTGTTGGATTTTCTTGTAGATTATGGAGATTAGACCTTTGTCTGACTTGTACTGTCCAAAAATTTTTTCTCAGTCTGTAGGTTCGCTTTTTACTCTTTTGGTGAGGTCTTTTGAAGAGCATAGGTGTTTGATTTTTAGAAGATCCCAGGTATCTAGCTTATCTTCTGGGGTTTGTACACACATAATATATTTAATTTTCTTAAGTGCTTCAAATGCCTGACAATACAAATTTATGACCTAACAAATAAAACCTTTCTAAGTACTTAGCTGACTCTGGTACATTTAATAAATGAGACTTATAAATATGGTTAACTTCTTGTTCTCCTAAATATTCAATACTGGCCAAAGATGTGTTTGCATTTTCTTAAGTTTTTCAACTTAAATTGTAGGTTAAAAACCAATTACAGCTCAACAACACATTTCATTAGGTAATTGAAAATTAAGACAACAATCAGATACTACTGCACACCTATTAAAACAAACAAACAAAACACCCAAACCTGTTGCCATCAAGTGGATTCTGACTCATAGTGGCTCTATAGCACAGAGTAGAACTTACTTCCCCCTAAGGTTTCCAAGGAGGGGCTGGTGGATTTGAACTGCTTACCTTTTGGTTAGCAGCCAAGCTCTTTAACCACTGCACCACCAAGGCTCCTATTTGAATGGCTAAAATCCAAAATACTGTTGACACTAAATGTTGATGAAGATGTGGAGCAACAGGAATATTCATTCATTGCTGATGGGAATGCAAGATAGTACAGCTACTTTGGAAGATGGTTTGACAGTTTCTTACAGAGTTAAACAAGCTTACCAAATGTCTGAGGTCAGGTTCTGTAGAGAAGAAAAACCAATAAAACATATAAATATATATATAGAGAGATTTATATCAAGGAAATGGCTCACACAGTTGTAGAGGCTGGTAAGTGCTAAGTCTGTGGGTCAGACTGGAGGTTTCTCCTGGCTCACAGGCTGTGGAGATCAATGAATCCCAAGATCTGAAGAAAGATGGCAGGTAAGCTGCTAGTTCAAGTCTCAAGAACTGTAGGTCAGACGAACAGGAGCCAGTTGCATGATCCAGAGGGAGCAAAAGCCAATGAGTCTTGCCAGAAAGTCCACCTATATTGGATGCGGGCCACACCCCAAAGGAAACTCCCTTTCAACTGATTGGCTACTCACAGTAGATCCCATCATGGAGGTGATCACATTATATTTCATCATGGAAGAGATTATGTCATTATACAGCTGCGAAACTACATCATAACTGCCAAACCATTGAGAATCACAGCCCAGCCAAGTTGGCACACAACGTTAACTATCACAGTCCACGCCTTATCAACTTGTCACCTGTACACAACTCCTTAAATCATACATAATCTCTGAATAAAGACAATTATAAAGTCATACTTGCGCCTAACATGATACAACTAACATGCGTACAGATGAAAACGCACTAGCCCTGTTTCCATCTTATATTTTATAAGTGAAGAAAACAATAATATTTGATGCACACATACAAGGAAGGAATACTCATAACAGTTACAGTCCTCGTTTCTGCACCTGGTCACATGGTCGTAACTGGTATTTAGAACTACCTTCTTCTACCACCCAGTCCGTAATCCCTTTACCCTCAGCAAGCACCTCAGCTGGTCATGGTTCTTCACCTGTTCGGGTGACCCAAACTTTCATTTCAGAAGGGGCTGGGTCATTAGTAGTCCTGTCAGAATTGAGTTGCTGTAGTTTTCCATTGATTTTAGTCACAGGGCATGGTAGTACTAAAAGACACCCTAAGGGATCACCTGCTTTCCAGACATACTCTTCTTTGCCTCCATTCTGTAATATCAATCTGATTTCCTTCTGGTAAAGAGGATCAGTCACACCCGCCAGTATGGTAACTCTCTTCTTTGCCTGTTGATCCAGAGGCATAAGGACCCCAAAGTGGCCAGGTGGCATTCTTAACTTCCAGTTCAATGGAATCAGTAATGTGTCTCCAGGTGGGAGCATTCCTCCCTTTGGAACTAAGAACTCTAGATCCACAGAGCATGAGGTCGTGGGGACAGGAAGCAAAAATCTTGTGAGTGGATCACTAGGGGTAACAGTGAGTGGTGCCACTACCATTTCCACCCTTTAATTCCTAAACCCATGAATTCTGGCTATAGGAGAAATAGTACCATATATTTGACACTGGTTTAGAGCATATACAGCCTCTGGGGCATATTGCCCCAACCCCACAAGGTATTGCCACCTAGCTGGCACTGTAATTGTGTCTTTAGAAGGCCATTCCATTGTTCTATCAAGCCAGCTGCTTCAGAATGATGGGGAACATGGTAAGCCCAGTGAATTCCATGAATGTGGACCCATTGCTGCACTTCATTTGCTGTGAAGTGAGTCCCTTGATCTGAGATCATGCTGGGTGAGATACCATGATGGTGGATAAGGCATTCTGTAAGCCCACGGATGGTAGTTTTGGCAGAAGCATTGCATTCAGAGAAGGTAAATCCATATCCAGAGTGTCTATTCCAGTAAGAACAAAATACTGCCCTTTCCATGATGGAAGCAGCCAGTTAATAACCTGCCACCAGGTTACTGGCTGATCACCTCGAGGAATGGTGCCATATCAGGGGAGACTCAGTGTTGGTCTCTTTTGCTGGTTGGACACTCAGCAGTGGTTGTAGCCAAGTTGGCCTTAGGAAGTGGAAGTCAATGTTACTGAGCCCATGCATAACCTCCATCCCTGCCACCATGACCACTTTGTTCATGAGCCCATTGGGCAATGATGAGAGTAGCTCGGGAAAGAGGATGACTGGTTTCCACAGAATTCGTCATCCTATCAGCTTGATGGCTAAAATCCTCCTCTGATGAGGTCACCTTTTGGTGAGCATTCACATGAGAAACAAATGTCTTCACTTCTTTGGCCCATTCAGAGAGGTCTGTCTATATACCTCTTCCCCATACCTGCTTGTCACCAATTTTCCAATCATGTTCCTTCCAAGTCCCTGGCCATCCAGCCAAACCATTGGCCACAGCCCATGAATCAGCATACAATCACACATCTGGCCATTCCTCCTTCCAAGAAAAGTGAATAACCAGGTGCACTGCTTGAAGTTCTGCCCATTCAGAGGATTTCCCTTCACCACTGTCCTTAGGGAGGTCCTGGCAAGGGGCTGTTGCGCTGCCACTGTTCACTTTTGAGTGCTGCCTGAATATTATGCAGAATCATCTGTAAACCAGGCACGAGTTTTCTCTTCCTCAGCCAACTGATCATAAGGAACTCCCCGTGAGGCCATAGGTGTAGACTGGGAGATGGAAAGTAATGTGACAGGAGTGGAGACCATGGGCATTTGGGTCATTTATTCATGCAACTTATTGTGGCTTTAGGTCCAGTCTTGTATATACCACTTCCATTTAATGATGGAGTGCTGCCGTGCACATCCAACTTTATGACTCCGTGGGTCAGATAACACCCAGTTCATGATGGGGGCCACATGGTGAACTGGTGTCCCACGGTTAAGCGTTCAGTCTCTACTAAGGCCGAGTAACAAGCCAAAAGCTGTCTCTCAAAAGGGGAGTAGTTATCTGCAGAGAAAGGCAGGGCTTTGTTCCAAAATCCTAAGGGTCTGCACTGTGATTCACCAATAGGGAACTGCCAAAGACTCCAAACAGCATCTCTCTCTGCCACTGACAATTCAAGTACCATTGGATAAGCTGGATCATATGGCCCAAGTGGCAGAATGGCTTGCATGGCAGCCTGAACCTGTTGCAGAGCCTTCTCTTGTTCTGGGCCCCTCAAAACTAGCAGCTTTTAGAGTCACCTGATAAATGGACCACAGTAGCATACTCAAATGAGGGATATGTTGCCTCCGAAATCCCAAGAGGCACACTAGGCGTTGTGCCTCCTTTTTATTTGTGGGAGGAGCCAAACACAATAACTTATCCTTCACTTTAGAAGGAATATCTTGACATGGCCCACACCACTGGGCCCCTAGAAATTTCACTGAGGTGGAAGATGCCTGAATTTTTGTCGGATTAATTTCCCACCCTCTAGCACGCAAATGTTTTACCAATAAGTCCATAGTCATTGACACTTCTTCCTTACTAGGTCCAATCAGCATAATGGCATCAATGTAATGGACCAGTGTGATGTCTTGCAGAAGGGAAAAATGATTAAGGTCCCTGAGGAATAATTATTACATAGGGCAGGAGAGTTGATATAGCCTGAGGTAGGACACTGAAAGTATTGCTCGCCTTGCCAGCTAAAGGCAAAATTCTTCTGGTGGTCCTTCAAAACAGGTATGGAGAAAAAGCCATCAGCCAGATCAATAGCTGCATACCAGGTACTAGAAAATGTATTAATTTGCTCAAGCAATGAAATGACATCTGGAACAACAGCTGTAATTGGATTCACCACCTGGTTAAGTTTTCAATAATCCACTGTTGTTCTCCAAGATCCATTTGTTTTTTGCACAGGCCAAATAGGTGAGTTGAATGGGGATGTGGTGGGAATGACTACCTTTACATCCTTTAAGACCTTGATGGTGGCAGTAATCTCTGCAATCCCTCCAGGAATGCAGTATTGCTTTTGGTTTACTATTTTCCTAGGTAGGGGAAGTTCTAATGGCTTCCACTGGGCTGTTCCTACCATAATAGCCCTTACTCCATTTTTCAGGGATCCATTGTGGGGGTTCCACCTGTTGATGAGTATATCTATTCCAATTATGCATTCTGGAACTGTGGAAATCACTACAGGATGGGTTCTGGGACCCACTGAACCTACTGTGTGACAGATATTAGCTAAGACTCCATTAATAACCTGACCTCCATATGCCGCCATTCTGACTGGTGGGCCACAATGATGTTTTGAGTCTCCTGGAATTAGTGTCAGTTCAGAGCCAGTATCCAGTAATCGCTGAAAATTCTGATTATTTCCTTTTCCCCAGTGAACAGTCACTCTCGTAAAAGGCTGTAGATACCTTTGGGGAAGGCTGGGAGAAAAATTAACAGTATAAATTTTTGGCAGTGTAGTGAAGACCTTCCTCAAGAGGACCCAGCCTCACTTTCATTCAAGGGGTTGTGGGTCTGTAAACTTGCACAAGTCTGGGAATTGATTGAAGGGCTGTGATTCTTTATTCTGGGGATTTGAGTTAGGCTGCTGTTCACTTCATCTAGAATTCTTCTGCTTGTACAAATCAAGTATTGAGTAGATTTCCTATCTATTTCACTCCTAGAGACACCATGAGAAAGCATCCAATGCCATAAGCCCATAATATGAGTCAGACTATTCTGATCACTGCTTTGACTCCGCTGTCCATTACAGTAACCACACCTACCTCGTCTTTGTCAATTGAGTGCCGCCACTTGACCCCTACTACCAGGAGGTCCAGTTAGGCCCATTGTAGTTAGGTGTCTTAATTCAGTTAGGGCAGTTCCCACTGTCAAATCTGACTTACATAAAATAGCAATCACAGCAGTCTTCAAGGATGCTGGGGCTCCTTTCACAAATTCATTCCTCACTCTTGTGGTAAAAGTTGTGTTCTCTGGGCACTCCATATGTGGGTCTGTGGGTATCACCTGATAAATCCACCTTAACATGCCAATTTCCCTAGCCTTTGGGTACCTTCTGTAGTATACCAAGGCAGGTCTGGTACTTCAACTTGATTTAGTGTAGGCCACTGCAATAATCCATGCTTCAGCAACTCAACCAAATAAACTATTAGATCATTTCCTAACCTCTTGAGCTAAAAAAATTGAATGAAGAATTTGTGCTTAGTAGGCTCATATCAATAAACTCAGACCGATCCATCTTTATGTTCCTAGCACCGGTATCCCACACTCTTAATAGCCATTTCCACACATATTCTCCAGGTTTCTGTTTGTACATATTAAAAACTCAAGCAGTTCTTTTGGAGTGGAACGTAACTCCTCCTGGGTCACACTTTGTACTTCGCCTTTTGGAGCTTGCTAGGACTTAAGTCTAGTTATAGATCTAGAAGCCAAAATGGATGGTGGGGATATGTTTTGAAAACATTCAACATTGTCTTGTAAAGCGTCTGCCTCAAGCTATGCCCCAGGCAATGATTCAGACAAAGTTTCTTCAGACACAACTGGGTTAATCTCATTAGATGGGGGTAGAGGGGCTGATAATTTTACTGGGGAGGGTGCCTTAGCAGACAAAGATGGAATAATCTCTTCAGATGGGAGTAGAGGGCTGGTTCTGTTGGCAGGAGTGATTCAATGAAATTTAGAGGCTCAGTGTCTCCAGCTTCCTGATTTTCTGCCTATATGTCCCCATCCCAAGTTTCAGGATCCCATTTCTTCCCAATCAATACCCTCACTTTAACTTCAGACACCACTGGAGGTTGAGAATTCAGTTGGTTTTATAATTCAGCCACTCTTACAATAAGACTCTGGGTTTGGTTTTCTGCAGTATCAGCTCTGTTACTACAAGAAATAAGGCTTGCTTTCAAGGTAAGAGTGGAAGCCTTGATGTCGTATATGCGGCACTTGAGCTTTGACTCAGAAGCCTTGAGCTCATCTCTTTCTTTCACCACTTTTTCTAGAGAAAGTAGGATCAACCAACCAGGTTTCTTATACTTCTAATTATGACAGAATTTTAGAAAGGTATCAAACATGCATCACTCAGATCCTCACCTCTTGATGGTGATATTTTGTGTGTTTCTATTGACACCTCATGCCATGCATTAGCAATGCCCTCTTTACTACTAGAAGCAGAGTCATCCACATCTTCAAGACTAATCAGACTTGAGAACCAATTTAGAAAACTCATCCTTACAATTTTGCTTCTCTAGAACCACTCTCAGTAGCAAATTCTGTTTTAGTTATTTAGTGCTGCTGTAATAGAAATACCACGAGTGTACGGATTTAACAAAAAGAAATTTATTGTCTCACAGTTTTGGAGGCCAGAAGTCCAAATTCAGGGTGCCAGCTCCAGGAGAAAGCTCTCTCTCTGTTGGCACCAGGGTAAGGCCCTTGTCATCAATCTTCCCCTGGTCTAGGAGCTCCTCAGTGCAGGGACCCGGGACCCAAAGGACATGCTCACTCCAGGCTCTTCTTTCTTGGTGGTAGGAGGTCCCTCTCCTCTCTGCTCACTTCTCTCTTTTATATCTCAAAAGTGATTGACTCAAGATAAAACCTGTTCCTGTAAATTGCATTCTGCCTCATTAACATCACTGCCTCTAATCCTACGTCATTAACTTCATAGAGTATTTACAACACAAAGGATAAATACATCAGATCACAAAATGGTGGACAACAACACACAATCCTGGAAATCATGGCCTAGCCAAATTGACACACATTTTTGAGGGACACAGTTCAATTCGTAACCTCATACAATCCATCAGCCGTGCTCCTAGATGTTTACCCAGATGAGTTGAAAACTTATGTCCATAACAAACCTGCACATGAATGCTTGCAGCAGTTTTATTTAGAAGTGCCTAAAATTGGAACAAACCAAGAAATATTTCCCTATGTGAATGGACAAAGTGTGGTACATTCATACAATGGAATACTATTCAGGAATAAAAAGAAATGAGCTATCAAGCCCTGAAAAGACATGGAAGAACCTTAAATTGATACTGCCAAGTGAAAGAAGCCAATCTAATAAGGCTACATACTGTATGATTTCAATTATGTGACATTCTAGAAAAGACAAAACTATAGAGACAGTAAAAACATCAGTGGTTGCCAGCAGTTGAGGAAGGGGGAGAGAAGGAGGAATGAATAAGTGAAGCATGGGATTTTTAGGGCAGTGAAACTATTCTGCATGATACTGGAATGGTGGATACATGATATTATGCATTTGTCAAAAGTCATAAAAGTGTACAATACAGACAGTAAGCCTTAAACTGTGGACTTTAGTTAATAATAATGTATCAGTATTGGCTCATCAATTTAACAAATGTACCATACCAATGCAAGATGTTAATAATAGGAGAAGCTGTGTGCAGGGAGGAGAGGAGGTATAAAGGAACTCTGTATTTTCTGCTCAATTTTTCTGTAAACTTAAAACTTCCCCAAAAAAGAAAAAAAAAAGCAACTGAAAAAAATTACGCATTTTAAACTGAAGTCACGAGGCTAATCCGGGAGATTTTCTAATCTGCCATACTCTTTTAAATATCACTAGCCCTTTAAATAACACAAGCAGATTGTCCCAATGATTATAAAACTGATTTCTAAAAAGCTATTAGTTCTACAGCTTTGATTTGCTGCTTCATCTGTATTCAATTCAAATCATTTCCAGGATCGAAAAAGGCATTTACCCAGTTACAGGGAGCAATTGCACCATCTCGGATAGGTCCAGATTACAGAGTTAACTGCTCCTGACCTTGCACCGCCAGGATTTAGAACAGGGCACAGAGCCTGTCGGCTCCATGCTCCCTGTGCCGCAGATGATCATCTTGGATCCTTTTTGTAACATTTGGGTTAGAGTTTACAAATTTACTTACTGGCTGATTAAATTCTATATTCTTTTCATTTTCTCTTTTTATCTGACATTCTAATGCCTTCTCTTGTCTGGGTCAGGTCACAAATTAAACACATTTTAATTTCTTATCTCCTGACTTTTCCAGCAAACCATTGTATTATGCCAGTAGCAGTATGCCAGATGTGTGTACATGTGGGAGAAGGCCAATCCCTTGCTCAAGACACAACCTAGGGTACAAGAAAACAAATGTTTAAGAATGCAAATAAACCAAAGCATTTTCCAGAAGAGCAAGGAGAAGCATGATTCAGCATATTCCCTCTCCCATTCTCACTTTCCTCCCTGTGGTTGTCACTGAAAAGATGTAAACTTTGTGCTACCCAGGCAGGGGCAGAAGAGAATACGGGGCTGTGGTTCTAACAATGCCTCTTGATATATCCCAAGAGGGGTTAAAAGCCTAATCAAACACATTTAAATTTGAAGTTTTCCTCCACAATTTAAGAAAGTGTGATGGTCGGAAAGTTATCTAATCTCTATGATTCTATTTTCTCAACTGTAAAATACTCAACTCATGGGATTATCGTTATGATCATTAGAGATAATGAATGTAAAGCACACAGCACTGTGCCCAGCACATTGTACACTATAATTGTGAGTTTATTGATTTCTGTGTATAGTCCATATCTATCTTGTTCGGTGTGCCATCTCCAGTAGCCAGCACAGGGTCTGGTGCCCAGGCTTCTTAAATGAATGACTTAGCCTATCCATGACAATATTGGGGCCACTGTTTATCAGCTGCTAGAACTGAGGATGTTGACTGCTGCTTGTTCCTGAATGACTTGCTTGGTGCCATATATGGATCTTTCGTGTTATGTGAATGCTACAGTGATTGTTTTGCACTAATGTATGTTTACGCTGTTAGACCACCATCTGTCTGTCAGTTTGTCGAACTGTGGTGACTTGTGTTTTGCTATGACGCTGGAAGTGATGCCACCGGTTTCAGTACTAGGAAGAAAGGCTTGGTGATCTACTTTCAAAAATTAGCCAGTGAAAACCTTATGCATCACAACAGAACACTGCCCAACTTGCTTGCTTTGGATACACCATCCAAAACCCATTGCTGTCAAGTTGATTACAACTCACAGTGACCCTATAAGACAGAGTAAAACTGACTCATAGAGTTTCCAAGAAGTGGCTGGTGGATTCAAACTGCCCGCCTTTTGGTTAGCAGCTGAGCTGTTAATCACTGGGCCATGAGGGCTCCATCATCAGGAGTGATAAATTCTTGGAGGAGGACATCTTGTTTGGTGAAGTAGAGGGTCAGCGAGGATGAGGAAGACCCTCAGTGACATGGATTGACAATAGCCTGAACAATGGACCCAAACATACCAACCATCATGAAGATGGTGCAGGACTAGGCAATGTTTCATTTTATTGTACATAATAAGGTCACCGTGACTCAATGGCAGCTATCTACCTACCTACCTACCTATCTATGCTATTGGATATAGGGGTAAGGCCACAGTTGCGTGTAAGGAGTAAAGTCATACCTGAAGGATAAAGTAACTCATGTGTCTTCAAGTAGGCAAGAGGTCTCTATCCCAGAACTGGGTAAGAAATGTGTAGGTGGGTAACAGAGTGAGTATATTTCTTTCTCTTGGACTTGACCACAGAGATATGAAGATGACTAGGGGAGAAATTGTGAGAAGGAGGTCTTTACATGACACCCTTCATGTGGAGACAGGTAGGAGCCAAGAAAGAAGAGGTCCTAGCCAGTGGCCCTTTGGAGCCAGAGTGCAGCTATCTCAGATGGCGATTAGAATAAGATGGGGCTGGGGCTCAAAGAGAAGGTAACCACCTAGGATAAGGAATCTTGCAAGCTGATCAGGGTTTCTCAGCTTCAACACTATTGATTGACATCTTAGGCAGGATGATTCTTTGCTGTGCGAGGCTGTCTTGCGCATTGTAGGATGGTTAGTAGCAGGTAGGATTGGAATATTCTTCTACCTAAATGCCAATAGCACCTTCCCAGTTGTGACAAAAAAAAAGTGTCTCTGGACATTGTCAAATGTCCCCGGGGTTGGGGCGGCAGTCGAGAACCACTAGACTAGACTATTTCTTATGTTTTCTGTATCTACTTCCCTTGTGTGCTCCTTTGGTATTTTGTAATCTGTTTGAAAATTCTATCCTGTCTCAGCTGTGCTAAGGAGTAGGGAAATGTTTCTTGTACATGATTAAGCCAGGCCCTTAAAGGAAGGGCAAGGAGTTCCTGGGTGGCCCAAATGCTTACTCACTTGGCTACTTACCAAAAGGTTGCCTGTTTGAATCCACCCAGAGGCACCTCAGAAGAAAGTCCTGGCAATCTATTTCTGAAAGAGCGAAGCCATTGAAAACCTTATGGAGTCTAGTTCTACTCTGAAACACTTGGGGTTGCCATGAGTCAGAATTGACTCAATGGCGACTGGTTTGGCTTTTTAAAGGAGGGGTAAGCAAACCTCGTAAGCTACTGGGGTTGATGGTTGCAGTAGGAATCAAAATGAAAGGAATCAAAAGAGACTGAAACTCAGAGGGTTCCCACCTGGAGAGTCTCTACAAAGACTCAAATATTTAAAGAAAGCATGGTGGTTTTACTGATGTTGTTCTTTCCATGAGTTTCTGGATTTTTTTTGACTTTAAGGCAGGTGCACATTTAAGAATGTGAATAAATGACATGCCACTTTTTCGAGGCCCGATTAGAGCTGAGTTTGATAGTTTTTTACCAGGAAGGGAAAGTACAAAGGATAAAAGTTTAGCATAGCTGAAAGCCCAAGAAATAAACACGTGAAGTGCTTTACAGCCTTTACAGCTGTATCAGAAATTAAGAGAGAATGATGGTGCAGTTTTGTGGTAGCCAACCATCAGGAAATGTTTTTCCCTTGTTTTCATGGACACCATGGTTTACTCACAAGGAACTCTGCCTCTTGGCATTTTTTACATGGAGTACTAGTTGTAACTTGTTGGGGTAAGATTTATGTATCTTTTCAATTCCCTACACTTTCCTTTTCATGTCTTTGGAAATGATCTAGCTAGGTCCTGAAATGCAACCCAGTGGAGTAACACAGCAGGGTGGTCTGCAAAGCAGGTGCAGTGCTTCCAAAAACTTCCCAGTACAGGTAACCTTGGAAAAGTGACAACTCAATTAATGTTTGCTCCTGGGGCTAATTTGCATTTTTAAAACTTGGGATATTATGGGATAAATAGGGCTCTAGCTAGGGCACAGTCTGCGTGTTAAGTTAAGATCAAGAAACCATTATTAAATGATCCAAAAGATTGGGTTAGTCATTGACAGAGGAGTGACGGCTGATCAGGCAAGTTCACTTTTAGGAACATACTCATTTTATAAGGGAGTGAAGTCAGGCATGAGTATCTATGATCTCCTTTAGTACCCTGTAGATGGCCAAGGGCTATGGGAGAGATGGGGAGCGAGAGAGTATTTCTGATCTGGAAGGCTATGGGATGGTCTCATGGAGAAGAACTGTCCCTGGGTGGTGCAAACAGTTAATGCGCTCAGCTGCTAACCTAAAGGTTGGAGTCCACCCAGAGACACCTTGGAAAAAAGACCTGATGTTGATCTACTTCCAAAAAAATCAGCCATTGAAAACCCTATGGAGCACAGTTCTACTTTGACATACATCAGGTCGCCATGAGTCAGAGTGGACTCAATGGCAACTGATGTGATTTTTCATGGAGGAGAAGGAATCTGAGATAGCACACTGAAGCATGTGTAGAATTTTGGCAAATTGAAATGTCTGGATATAGAAGGATACTGTAGTAGGGAGGAATGAAATGATATGAGCAGGGGAACAGAAGAGAAAAAGTAGGGCATGTTTTGGGATTTCAGTGTGGTTGGGGCTTAAGATAGGTTAAAGACAGAAGTGGATGGTAAAGCTGGAAAGACACAAAGGTGCTCAATGAATTAACGTCTATTGAATGAATAAATGGAGGTAGGCTGTGGTCATATTACAGAAGCTTTAAATTAAGGAGTTTGGACTTTCTGCTCTAAGCATTGGTGATTAAGAGGCACTGAAAATTTTGATCAGGGGAGTGACATTATCAGCTTTGTATTCTAGGAAGATTAGTTTAGCAAATAATGTAGTGTGGATTATAGCAAGAGTTTACAAAATATGATAAGTGCATATTTACCTATGTACCACCGGAGGTACACAGGATAATTTCAGGGGGGCTGTGCAGGGCTGATATTCAGGTAGACAAGACCAACAGAGCCCTACTGCGTATTCCTGGTGACTCAACCATTCTGGGTTGTTAAATATTTCAAGTAAAACTCCTGGGTTCGTAGGCAAATGTTAAAATGTTAATAGTTGTATTCACATGGGAATTTAAAATTTACTGTATAATTTGAATTTTTCTTATTTAAAAAGAAAAGTTTAGGTGAATCAGTTTAAAGATAAAACTTTAATAATAGAATAGACAGATGGGCAGAAATCTTGAAGATAGCATGTACTGACTGAAGTTTGGGAAACACTGGACCAGAGGGACAAGAGATTAGAGGAAGGTGACTAGTTCACAGCCATTTGATCCACCTTCTATGCAGTCAACTAGATTCTGACCAGTCTTGTCCTGTGATATAACCAGTTTACAGTCTTTAGGTCACCCAACATTTAAATTTGTAGCCTTTTATCTTTCACTGGTACGTGAAAAGCTCTATTCCAGTTAAAGGAATTTTACACATCAGGGAGCAAAGTGAGGAAAACTTATGCCGCCAAAACCAAAATCAAACCAAACCAGTTGCCATCGAATTGATTTTGACTCACAGCGATCCTATAGGACAAAGAAGAACTGCCCCATAGGGTTTCCAAGGAGCTGCTGGTGGATTTGAACTGCTGATGTTTTGGTTAGCAGCCAAGGAATCCCAAAATATCAGACTAAGCCTTTTTGCTATAGGAAGGCAAATATTATGATACTTTTAGAGCGAACTTGTGGGGAGGGGAGGTAGCTAGAAGGAATAATCTTTAGTTTGTCTGCTCCAGGGGTAACTGCTCATCTGGGGACCATCCTAGCCCAACTATGGCTACAGGTCATACATGCCCCTATATACATAGTCTCTCCAAACACACACGAAAGCCCATAACTGTGGCTGCCTTTGGAGTAGAGAAATTGAGGATTAAGGGGCAAGAGTGGGAAAGACAGTTATTTTTCACTATATACTTATGTGTTTTCTGTTCAAATATGAACTTTAAAAAATTTAAATGACAGTATCATAGGTTCACATAGAGAAGTTTGCAAAGCCTGTAATTCTACCTTTGTTAATATTTCTAGCATTTCCTTATAGTCTTTTCTCTATTTGTTGTTGTTGTTAGGTGCCATCAAGTCAGTTCTGACTCGTAGTGACCCTATGAAAACAGAATTAAACACTTCCCAGTCCTGTACCATCCTAACAATTGTTGCTATGCTTGAGTCCATCATTGCAGCCACTGTGCCGATCCATTTCGTTGAGGGTCTTCCTCTTTTTCGCTGACCCTCTACTTTACCCAGCATCATGTACTTCTCCAAGGATTGGCCCCTTCTGATAACATGAGACAAAGTCTTGCCATCCTCGCTTCTAAGGAGCATTCTGGCTGTACTTCTTCCAAGACAGATTTCTTCATTCTTCTTGCAGTTCGTGGTATATTCAATATTCTTCATCAACACCATAATTCAAATGCATCAATTCGTCTTCAGTCTTTCTTATTCATTGTCCAGCTTTGGCAAGCATATGAGATGATTGAAAATACCATGGCTTGGGTCAGGTGCCCCTTAGTCCTCAAAGTGACATCTACTTACATATGCATATATTTGATAATGTTGGGATGACACTTTGTAAACTGTTTTATATCTGCTTTGTCTACTTATGATAATTTCATGAACAGTTTCCCATGTTATTCTATATTCCCTTATGATGTACCATAATTTAATCATTCCCAATATTCGAATGATTGTACTCAATGTTTTGGACAGATAATAAAGTTGTTAGAAATAGTCTCTTCATTGAAATAGGCATTTCTGTGCTGTCTTTTGCTATTTCCTACACTATTTAACTCTTGTATTATTTACCATTTATTTATGTGGATGAATTACTTATGTAATTGTATGGGAAACTCATTGAGAAAGGAAGTTATACCTATACAAATTTTTGTTTTCGTTAAAGAGCATCTAACAGATGCTCAATTAAAAAAAACACAAACATGAATAAACATCTCTCTAGACTTTAAGGATTGTTTCTCCAGCAAAAAGAAAAAAAGCCTCCCTAATTTTAGCTTGAGAGTATTAGCATTACAATTGGCCAAATAATTCCTGCTACTTGGGGGCTTCATAAAGGGAGGGGTGCCCAAGGGGCTTTGTGGGTTGGAGAGATCTCTCTTTGCCTGGATGTTAAAGTTTTTATTGCAAGGGATAGTTGTTTTTTTTTTAAAGTATTTAAAAAAGAAAGAGCTCTACTGACATAAGTTATATACCATAAAATTCATTTTCTTAATGTATATAATTGGGTGATTTTTAGTATACTCACAGAGTAATGCAACCATCACCCCCAAAGAACCTGTATTCATTAACAGACACTCTGCATTGCCTCCTCCCTCTGACCTTCTACTTTACCAAGCATGATGACCTTCTCCAAGGACTGATCCCTTCTGATAACATGTCCAAAGAACATGAGACAAAGTCTCGTCATCCTTGCTTCTAAGGAGCATTCTGGCTGTACTTCTTCCAAGACAGAGTTGCTCATTCTTCTTACAGTATCTTCAATATTCTTCACCAACACCATAATTCAAATGCATCAATTCTTCTTCAGTCTTCCTTATTCATTGTCCAGCTTTGGTATGCATATGAGATGATTGAAAATACCATGGCTTGGGTCAGGCGCACCTTAGTCCTCAAAGTGACTGGCAAACACTTATCTACTTTCTGTCTCCATAGATTTGCCTATTCTGGATGTTTCATGTAAGTGGAATCACCCTTTTGTGACTTTTGAGTGGTTTCTTTCACTTAATATCATGTTTTTAAGGTTCATCCACGCTATAGACTGTATCATAAAGCCATTTTTAAAAAAATACTCATCTTCCTCATGAGTTCTAGTTAGCTCCTGACATGTCTAACAACAACGCTTTCATCCCAAAAAGGTAGTTGATTCCAGCCTGGTTGAGTGGTTCACTTGTCCCCAAGTCTGGTTTTCCCTCTCCTAAGTTTCTTTCCTTTTCTTGGTCTTTTGTCTCTCTCCATCTCTGTTTCTTTCTTTCTAATGGAAAATAACTATCTGCCTGCTCAGCGTTCTCCAGGTGTTAGCATCTTAGCTATCACGTCCTTCACCTCTTTCCCCTTTTCTGCTCCAGTTCTAATTTTTTCCAGGCTAATTTTAAAAAAGAAGAAGGAACAATCTTTTTTTAGCACACAGCTTTCTCATCTGTAACTGCTGACTGCTCATAGGAAAACTTACCTTACTCTGGGAATGATGGTGGAGAACTTCCTCTCTTGGACAATGTTATGTGAAGGGCAGGCAAGCACTTTTTTGTGCAGAAAGCCAGAATTTTCTTAAATAACCTTGGAACACACATTTATTCAGAGCAGGGAACTATATGAAGTGCTCTTTGTGATATAAAGAGGAGAAAAATCAAAGACTTCCTTCAGGTAGCTTATATTCTAAGCAGGGATCTAAGACATTCTTGTATTTCTTCAAAGTCGCTTATAGGACTACACTCCTCCTAGATAGTAAACTCCTCAAAAGCTGGAACAATGTTCTGCTAACCTTTTCAATGCCTACACTGCTTTACACATGTTGTTGTTGGTTTTGTTGTTGTTAGGCCCCATTAAGTTGGTTCCAATTCATAGCGACCCTATATACAACAGAACAAAATGTTTCCCAGTCCTGCACCATCCTCACAATCGTTGCTATGTTTGAGCCCATTGTTGCAGCCACTATGCCAATCTATCTACTCTTTTTTGCTGACCCTCTACTTTTACCAAGCATGATGGTTTTCTCCAGGGACTGGTCCCTTCTGATAACATGTCCAAAGTACGTGAGATGAACTCTCGCCATCCTTGCTTCTAAGGGGCTTTCTGTCTGTACTTCTTCCAAGGCAGATTTAGCCATTCTTCTGGCAGTCCATGGTATATTCAATATTCTTTGATAACAAGGGATATCATTGCTGATGTCAGATGGATCTTGGCAGAAAGCAGAGAATACAAGAAAGATGCTTACCTGTGTGTTATCAACTATGCAAAGACATTCGACTGTGTGGATCATAACAAATTATGGATAACATTGTGAAGAATAGGAGTTCCAGAACACTTAATTGTGCTCATGCGGAACTTGTACCTAGACCAAGAGACAGTTGTTCAAACAGAACAAATGGGTACTGTGTTGTTTAAAATCAGGAAAGTTGTGTGTCAGGGTTGTATCCTTTCACCATACTTATTCAATCTGTATGCTGAACAAATAACCCAAGAAGCTTGACTATATGAAGAAGAACGGGGCATCAGGTTTGGAGGAAGACTCATTAGCAACCTGTGATATGGAGATGACACAACCTTGCTTGCTGAAAGTGAAGAGGACTTGCAGCACTTATGATGAAGAGCAGAGAGTGCAGCCTTCAGTGTGGATTATACCTCAACATAAAGAGAACAAAAATCCTCACAACAGGATCAATAAGCAACATCATGATAAATGGAGAAAAGGTTGTAGTTGTCAAAGATTTCATTCTACTTGGATCCACAATCAACATCCATGGAAGCAGCAGTCAAAAAATCAAAGAATGCATTGCACTTGGCAAATCTACTGCAAAAGATCTCTTTAAAGTGTTAAAAAGCAAAGATGACACTTTGGGCACTAAGGTGCACCTGGCCCAAGCCAAGGTGTTTTCAGTTGCCTCATATGCATGCGAAAGCTAGACAATGAGAAAGGAAGACCAAAGAAGAATTGATGCTTTGCACATAGTAGCCCTTATTTTTGTTAGGATGGTGTCTTAGTCATCTAGTGCTGCTATAACAGAGATACCACAAGTGGATGGCTTTAACAAAGAGAAATTAAGTCCAAATTCAGGGTCAGCTACAGGGGAAGGCTTTCTGTCTCTGTCGGCCTTCTCATCAATGTTCCCCTGGACTAGCAGCTTCTCCGTGCAGGGACCCTGGGTCCAAAGGACACGCTCTGCTCCTGGCACTGCTTTCTTGGTAGTATGAGGTCCCGCTGTCTCTCTGCTCACTTCTTTCTGTTATATCTCAAGAGACTGCCTCAGGACACAATCCAATCTTGTAGACTGAGTCCTGCCTTACTAACACAACTGCCACCCATCCTCCCTCATTAACATGATAGCGGCAGGATTTACAACAAAAATCACATAATACCAGGAATCATGGCCCAGCCAAACTGATACACACATTTTTGGGGAGGACATAACTCAATCCATGACAGATGGTCTAAAGGAAGTGTTCATAAAGTACTGAGGAAGATCAGATGAGGGACAGGTTATTTCTGAGTGGAGTGGTCTAAGAAGGCTTCATGGAGAAAATGGCTTCTGTGTTGGGCTGTGAAGGATGAGTAGGGTTCAGTCATGGGGAGTTGGAAAGAAAATTCCAGGAAAAGAGAAAATGCACGAAAGTGAAACTGTGTGAGGTGTGTAAAGGGAACCGTGAGTAAAATTAATGATGAGTCAACTTCTTGAAATAGAGAGGAGAGAAGTTGAGAAGTATTATGTTATCCAAAAATACGTATTGAAATTCTAACCCCTATACCTGTGAATGTAATCCTGTTGGAAACAGAGCTTTCTTTGTTATGTTAAGTAGATCATATTGGAGTAGGGTGGGTTCTAAACCACTTCTGAGTTATAAAAAGAGCAGATTAGACACAGATGTGCACACAGACAAGGGGGAAACCAGGTACTATCTGACAACGAAGGCAGATGAAATCTGTAACCTCAGAAAGGATTGCCAGCTTCTAGTTTTACTAGAAGCTGAAATAGACAAAGAAGGACCTCCCCCTAGAGTCATGCCTGGATTTTGGACTTCTAGCCTCCTGAACTGTGAGAAAATAAATATCTGTTCTTTAAAGCCACTCACTTGTGTTATTTCTGTTACAGCAGCACTAGGAAATGAAGACAGGAAGAATCACATCAGATGGCCTAATCTTCCGAGTAGCAGCTGTGGTGGCGCAACAGTTAAGCACTTGGCTGCTAACTGAAAGGTTAGTGGTTTGAACCCACACAGCGGCTCTGAGGGAGACAGACCTGGCAGTCTGCTCCCATAAAGATTACAGCCTAGAAAACCCTATGGGGCATTTCTACTCTGTCACATGGAGTCACTTGCTATGAACTGGAATCAACTCAATGGCACCTAACAACAAGGAGAAGTCTTTCTCTCTCTGTTGGTTCTGGGAGAAGGGCCTTGGCATCAATCTTCTCCTGGGTCTAGGAGTTTCTCAGCTTAGGGACCCTGGGTCCAAAGATGTGCTCCACTCCCAGGTCTTCTTTCTTGGTGATAGGTGGTCTCTCTCTCTGTGCTTGTTTCTCTCTTCTTTTATCTCTTGTAAGATAAAAGGTGATGCAGGCCACACCCCAGGGAAACTCTCCTTACATTGGATCAGGTCTGTGACCTGAGTAATGGTGTTGCATTCCACCCTAAACCTCTTTAACATAACCTAACCTTGGCTCATTAACCACAGGCAGAGATTAGGATTTACAGCACATAAGAAAATCACATCCGATGACAAAATGGAGGACAACCACACAATACTAGGAACCATAGTCTAGCCAAATTGACACACATTTTGGGGGGAAACAATTCAATCCCTAAAGTGTTTAATATTAGCAGAAACAAGTATATTTAAACATCATTAATTAAAAACTATTCAAAATAATACACAAACATCAGTAATGCCTGTTTTCTAGGTAACTACATCCCCAATTATTTTCTAACACAAATATTTAAAAAATCTAAGCAAAGTTCTTCAAAGCCCATTTTCTTTAGCATTTCATGTGTGAAATTAACAGGGGTTTATTGTATCAAGGCAGGAAGTTATTCAGCACAGTATGAAAGGCAATTTGCAATATGTCAGGGACACTTCGACACAGAGTTTATTTATAATTAATTTCCAAGGAATCATGTTAAGAGTCATAAAGTCTTGATAACAATAAATAACACTGTAATTCTTTCCTCTTGAGAGTATGTATTCCATAAATATGTACTGAATGCTGCCAGTCAGATATTGTACAGGCACCAGGGAGACAAAGATGGGTAAGACAGGATTCCTACTTTCAAAGAGCTCCCAGTCTAGAGGAGGGAACAGATACATTAGAAAGCTAACAAAATACTCAACATGGCAATGGTTCGATAGAGGTATGTCTAAAGTACTGAGGAGGGAGTGAGAAACCATGCTTTGAGGGCTGGGGGAACCTTCACAAATGTTACAAATAACTTTTGAACCTGATCTTGAAGAATTTGGGAGAGGGGGGCTCTGCTCAGGTAGAAAGAACAACATTAACAAAGGTGAGGAGAGGGTAGGGGCAGAGAAAAGGAAGACCGAAGAAAAACTGACATATTTGAATTGCAGTGTTGGTGACGAATGTTGAATATGCCATGGACTGCCAGAAGAATGAACAAATCTGTCTTGGAAGAAGTACCGCCAGAACGCTGAGAGGATGGTGAGACTTTGCCTCTCTTATTTTGGACATGTCATCAGAAGGGACCAATCCCTAGAGAAGGACATCATGGTTGATGGCAGACTTAAAGCAGAGGGTCAGCAAAAGACAGGGAGACAATGAGATGGATTGACACAGTGGCTGCAACAATGTGTTCAAACATACCCACGATTGTGAGAATGATGCAGGACCACTCAATGTTTCATTCTGTTATACATAAGGTCACTGTGACTCGGAGCTAAGTCGACAGTACCTAACAACAAGCACAACATTTGGCACGTAGTAGATACTCTATAAATATTTGTTCAATGAATAGGCATCCTTGTTAGGATAGAATTATTATAGTTATTTTACAGAAAGAAAGTGAAACTAAGGCACAGAGAGATTAAATAACTGTTCTAAGGTCACATAAATATAAGTGGTGGAGTTTGGATATTGACCTTAGGCTGCCTAAAAAGCTTATGTTCTTGCCCAGTCCCGGGAAGTACTATGTGTAGCTAAAGTGTAGCATGTCTGAAGGAGGGAGTGCCATGACCATTGTGGCCAGAGGTGATCTTAGAAAGACAGGTTGGGCTGGGCTACAGCAGGTTCTAAAGGACATTGTAAGGAATATATACTATCCATAGTGGGAAGCCACCAAAGGTCTTAGAGCAGGGGAGTAACGTCATCAAGCCTGCATTTTAGGAAGGTAAGGTTGGTAGGGTGAAGCTGGAGTGTAGGGATGGCAGCAGTGGTGATGAGGTGGTGATAAAAGTTGACTGAGGCAAACTAGGAAACATCATTTCCAGAGCTGGTGTGGACAAATATGAGACTGAGCTAGGCAATGGCACTAGAATTGGAGACTCAGGGAGGATAAGGTCTAGAAAAATTTCAGAGAAGGAGTCACCAATATCTACGGGCCAGCTGAATTTGAAAGAATGGAAGAGATGCAATATGGTGGTGGGATTGCTAGCTTTTGTAAACAATGATGCCATTAGCTGAAGTGTGGGATATAAGAAAACGAGTGTGGTTGGTGGGCAGAAGAAAAAATTTTGAACATTTTGAATGGAAACATTCAAAGAGAGCTATATAATGGACCCAAACCAAACCAAACCCACTGCTGTCGAGCTGATTCTGATTCATAGCGACTCTACAGGACAGAGTAGAACTGCCCCATCGGGTTTTCAAGGAGCGGCTGGTGAGTTTCAATTGCCAACATTTTGGTTAGCAGCCGAGCTCTTAACCACTGTGCCACCAGGGCTCCATATAATGGGCAGCATGGGAAATAAGGTAGGGGCTAAAGAGAGTGACTGGAACAACAGAGTGCGCTGAAAATCATCAGTCTCTAAAAGACACCTGAGGCCAGAAGGATCTGAGGGCCAAGGAGGAGTGTAGAGGAAGAACAGAGAAAAGAAGAGGAGAGGAGAGGAAGAGAGAAGAGACAAGGAGATGGGCAAAGGAGGGGGAGACAGTAAATGAGGCTAAGGAAGAAAGGCCAGAGAGGTAGGAGGAGACCGGGAAGAGAAGGGTTATGGAAGCCAAGGGAAGAAAGAGGCTAGGAGTGGTGGGTTTGGTCAATTGAAGGTTCTTGTTGGTCTTACTGAGACGAGCTTCCTAGAAGCGGATGGGGCAGAAGCCAGGTTGAGAATTGAGGAGTGAGTGGATGATAGGGAAAGTGAGTATTGTCTATTTTTTCAAGGGGTTTTATAGCAAGGAAAGGAGAGACTCTGGATAACTTGAGGGGAGTACAGAGTAGAGAGAAATGTTAGAAAGATTCCATGGGAAGTTTTAGAACTGGCAGCTGTCTTGATCAGCATTGAGAAAGCAAATGACGTAGAGTTCTCTCTCTTTTGCTCTTGGGCAATGCAGCTTTCTTAACATGGAGGGGGAGAATCAATAGCATCATTTTTATCATTGGTAAAAATAATGGAACATTGCAATATAGCTGTTGGAGTATGTTTACTGATTGTTTTATAATGATGTTCTCTTTGGAAGAGATAAAAATAGGGCTGGACTTGAGGAAAAAGTCAGTAAGCATGGTGGCTAAGGGCCTCGACTCTTAAGCCTGGCTGCCTAGGTTAAAAGCCCAGCTCTGCCATTTACTGTGTGACCTTAGGTAAGTTATTTAACCTCTCTGGCCCCGTTTTCTCATCTGAAAACAGGAGGAATAATAGCGCCAGCTCATGGGGTTGTTGTGAGCATTACTTGAGTTAATAAAATAATATGAAGAACTTGGTACAATATTAGGCACATAGTCCTACGTAAGCATTAGCTATTCTTGTTAATAGTTCTTCCAAGCATCTTGGGTATCGGTGTTGGAAAGGATCTTGGGATTTAATGATCATGATCTTCCTGCCTGCCACTGGCACACATTGCTGTTATGATTGTTTTGACTCTTCTTCATCAACATAAAATTCTTTTAGTTTTGAATGGTACAGACTCTACTAATTAGTATTTGTTTTTCAAGTTTACTAGTTTTCGAGCAAATTAGTACTTGCTCTTTCATAGAAAAACAGTGGCCTCTCCTGTGGAGTAATAAGGGAAAAAACTCCTCTTAGGAAAAAATGTTTTTTGTGCAATAAACCCCTAAGGCATGATGTTCATAATGGTAAAACCAAATATTTATAATATAGTCAAGGATCTACGTGTTCTGAGACTTTGGTATTTTTTAACTGTGTAGGGCAGCTATATTTATGCCTCCTATCTTTTGTAAAACATTCTTCTTCTAAAATACTCCAAATACCAAAGTGAAACATCTGGTACCAGGCAGTATGCAAAAATAACCTTTTATCTTACTGCTATTTTTGATGACAACAGCGCTATTAGTTAGAATTGCTCTACTTCACTGCCACCTGCTGGTCAAAGCACCGTGCACAGAGCGTTTCTCTGACTAAGGTGGTCAGCTTCTGAGTTAGAGCCTCCCAAAGGCTGCAGAACGAGGCCCAGTTTCTTCCCATTAAGAAAACACATTGTCATTTTAACTTGCAGTTGCAGGCAGATCCAGGGTTTGTGGGACCTGAAGCTTATTCAGTTTTGGGGACCCTCTTTAAGATGAAAGAATGCAAAATTAGATACGGAAGAGAATATTTGTTTTAGAATGAGAAAAGAAATTACAACAAATTGCAAAATTTTAAAAACCTGACAAATACCACACAATCCAGAATAATGAAATATTTTTTACTAATTAACTTCCTCACATATCTAACACTTTTTTCTCCTACACGTAAAAACACTCTTCGCCTTTTCATAAAAGATTGATTTTATAATATTTTCTACATGAGGATAGATGATTCAGATTTTCCTCCATTATAGTTCATCAAAAACAAATTTTTTTATTGTTGGTAGTTGAAAAGAATTTCTCTCGGTTTCGCAATTCATTGGTAATGTCACCTAAATTTTGCGAATTGTGGTCAAATTTGGGGAACCTCTATCATTCTCTTATGAGCTGATTTCAGGACATTTTCTAGTTTTCTTGTACAGTATCTAATCTTGAGTACTGTTTGAATTGACAGCACTTATTAACTAATTTGTCTCCATGTCCTCCTTGTAGTGGTATACTATGAGTTCTGTGTTATCTTTTTGGATGGCAGTATTTCATGTCAAATTAGCAAGAAATTGAAATCTTTATCTAGTGCATTCACATTATTCACTCCTCTATGTTATTGGGCTTACCAAACCATCCGAGGACTTACTTATTATTATTATTTTTTTTTTTACTTTTCAGTGACTATTTTTTTTTTCTTTTTTTTCTTTTTTATTGTACTTCAGGTGCAGGCTTACAGAACAAATAGTTTCTCATGAAACAGTAGTACACATATTGTTT
>NW_004444037.1:9036948-9047731 GCF_000243295.1 Trichechus manatus latirostris | reverse complement strand
AAGAGGAAGAAAAGAAAAGAATGAATAAATAAAAATCAGAAAGGTTAAAGAACTGCAAAGTTCACAGGGATCCCACCGGTGCAGCTATGAGGTCTGGGGAAGTCACTCTCAGGTGTTGCAGTACAGCCTGGCTAGAAGGCATAGAGGTATACAACTCCAGGTATTCAGGGAACAGAAAGAGAAGGAAGATATCGAGAGATGAGAAACTGAGCAATGAAGAAAGACAAAAAGGGAAAAAGGGGAAAAGAAAACAAAACAAATTAAAGAAAAAAGAAGAAGAAATGCCCCCCAAAAAAACAGGAAAAAAAAAACCAACATAAAAAGAAATGCCCTCAGGGATCCCTCTGCACGTCTGTGCAAGCCAAGGGGGAAGTCTCCTTGCCACGCAGCACCGCCTGGCCAGAAAGGGCTCCCAACTCAAGAAAAGGAAAAGAAAATAAACAAACAATTCAAAACGAATAAAAGCCCCGGGATCCCACCAGTGCAGCAGCCCAGACCGGGAGGCAGCTCCACACTAGAACGGAGCTCCGCAGCCCCTCAAGAAGAAGTGAAGATGGCCCACGGAGCCAGGTATTTGAGCGAGAGGAGGGGGATGTGGTGAGAGGTAAAGAAGAAATCAAAAGCAGCAGAAAATAAAGCAACACTAGCAGCCAACAAATGACACTCAGAGAGCCAGCTAGTGCGGGCTGGTGTTTCTCAGACAAGAGACTGTATCCGTGGGAAGCAGAGGAGGCTGAGTGTGGGTGAAGAAGGGTAGGGAGTGGGAAAGTGCATATCACATATTACCAGAGCTCTGCAGCCCCTCAGGAAGAAGCAAAGATGGCGCACGGAGCCAGGTATTTGAGGGAAAGGAGGGGGAGGTGGTGAGACGTAATGAAGAAATCAAAAGAAGCGGAAAAAAGCAACACCAGCAGCCAACAAATGGCACTCAGAGAGCTGGCCCGTTCGGGTGGGTGGAATCCAAGCAGCCGGTGTTTCTCGGTCAAGAGATTGTGGCCACAGGAAGCAGAGGCCAAGTGGGGGTGAAGAAGGGTGGGGGGTGGGAAAGGGTATATTGCAAATTACCAGTTGTTTTGTCTCCCGCTGGACGCTCCGTGAGGCTGCTTTCTTGTACCCCCCGTTAGCTGGTCTCCGATAGCAGTCCAAGATGGTGGATCCACGCTGCGTTAGTTGGTAGGGGACCTCTGCATGAATCTCTCCTCGCTCTCCATTCTCTGTCAGTTTTCTCACTCCATTTGGTGCTTTGCTGAGTTCTTTATCTCTTCATTTGATGTTTTACGGTTTCAGGATTGTTGTTTTCTCTGTTCGGCTTAGTTTTTCGGATCTTTGCTGTGGAGGGACGGCATGGTGCTTCTGCCTAGAGTGCCATTTTGCCGGAACTCTCTTACTTATTATTTTTATTTGAAATGTATCTCTTCCATTTGATGAATTACTACTTTTGATAGGATCTGAAATTTTTTGGTCACAACTTGCTTCTCAATACCAGACTAATTTCTATTGATTTTATTCTTCATCATTATTGTTTTATATGCCATTAATTTTTGTCTGAATTTTCTCTCAGTTCTTTAATAAATAAATGTCAAAAGGTATTTGTCATTTCTCACTTGTTTTAGTGAAACTTTCCAAAACAACTTTCCAAATTGCAGCTAAATTCGCATATTCCCCACTCAATTTCTCCTTAGCAGGATCCCAAAAATGCCTACGGCCATTCCAGTGCCCTCGACACAGGGGAAATGTGACAGATGGGAAGCTGGAGACAGCTGTCTGAACCAATTTGGGTTCAAATATCTTACTTTTGAAAATTTTATGAAAACATGTAATCCTATGAGCACATGGCTGGAGCCTCCTGTTGGGTCATTGGCTCCATGGGCAATCTGCCACATCTCACTGTATTTCCTCTTGTCCCCTAGGAAGTACCAGGGCTTGGCAACAACTTTGCATTATGTGTTATATTCCATTCTACAGTTCCTGTCCATCCAGAACACAGACTGGTTTAATTTAGATCAGAGGGATAGAAAGTCAGTCTAAAATAGAGAAAATTCAGAGTTAGGAAATACTGATATTTTTCATGGATTAATTTAAAGTAGGAGCGAGAAGACAAGAGACTGGTTTAGTTTTGTCCCTGTGGTAACTTAACTGTGGGTAAGTCACTTACTCATCTGTAAAATGAGAGGATGTGTATCTGTGGAACTGAACAACCAGATTGTTTCTCAGATTCCTTTTAGCTCTCAAACTCTTATGAACTTGATACACATACAGGAACCCTAACTAGGCTGTTTCTAAGAAGAGAGCAAATCACACCTTTTTTTGTTTGTTTGTTAATGAACTTGAAATAATTACTTGTAATTAGTGTAATAATTTTTTTTTATATGTGCTACTAGACTTGAAATTTTTGGTTTTAGTAAATGGGCTAAATGTTTACTCCAGTTACAATCTCATGTATAATATTAATTGGACTAGAACATCACTCTCTTTTGTTATAAATAATACAGCATTTATTCACAGCCCAGTTCTGTGGAGATCACTGATTTAATGTGTCAAATTAATATTGTATTCATACATGTGTATATAAACAAAGTCCCATTGTGTCATTAGGTTTTCTTTTTTATTGTCGAAAATCTGCCACCCTTGAGGGAAAAATGTTATTTTAAAGATAATTCAAATAAAAGATAAAAGCTCTTTTTGCTATTGTCTGCTTTGTATTCCCAAACATTATTATCTCTTGGAAAAGACAAATTCTATTGCCACCCTGGCCAGCCAGTTTCCAAGTCTTTAGATCTCTGAGAGCAGGTGTTGGGGCCCAGGTTGGGGCCCACAAGGCCCTGGGCTCCTTATGAAAATTAATCGGATTC
This sequence comes from Trichechus manatus latirostris, assembly GCF_000243295.1. NCBI lineage: Eukaryota > Metazoa > Chordata > Mammalia > Sirenia > Trichechidae > Trichechus > Trichechus manatus. The sequence continues at coordinate 9,044,879 of NW_004444037.1, read as the reverse complement.
TTCCCCATGAACTGCTTTGCATTCCAGAGATATATCTGGGAGCAACAGTGCCAGAATTCCTTTTGATACACCCTCCACTTCTCCCTCAATGTCTCCTGGACAATACATTCCATAACTAAGAGGGACTGAGAAAATTATTCTTCCTGGAACAAGAAGGTAGACTACAGCCTACATGCCCAGACAGAGGACAGGCTGGACTGACTAAGCACCTTCTCTCAACGGGCCACTTGTTAAAGTTGGCCTTAGTAAGTGCCACAATACATAGACAATCCAGCAAAGGGTTAATTAGTGATGCTACATATGGGGGGCAAACTCTAGGCCCCTAACCAGTAACCATTTGCCGCGGAGCTGATTCCAACTCATGGTGACCCCATGTGTTTCAGAGTAGAACTGTGTTCCATAGAATTTTCAAGGCTGTGACCTTTTGGAAGCAGGTCACCAGGCCTTTCTTTCGAGGCACTTCTGGGTGGATTTGAACTGCCAACCTTTTGGTTAGTAGCTGAGCTTTCAACCCTTTGTGCCACCCAGGGGGCAGCCTCTTGGACTCTGAAATACTCCATTGCCATCAAGTCCATTCCGACTCATAGTGACCCTATAGGACAGAGTAGAACTGACCCATACGGTTTCCAAGACTGTAATCTTTACGGAAGCGGATTGCCACATCTTTCTCCTGTGGAGCATCTGGTGGGTTTGAACCACCAAATTGTCAGTTAACAGCTGAGTGCTTAACCATTGCGTGACCAGGGCTTCCTTCTTGGACCCTAGAGGCACTTGACACAGTGACTGCAGCAATGGGCTCAAGCATAACGATGATTGTGAGCATGGCGCAGGACCGGGCAATGTTTCGTTCTGTAGTGCATAGGGTTGCTATGATTCGGAACTGACACTACAGCACCTAACAACAACAACAGCAGGGGCACTTATTTGTATAACACATCTGGCCTGTCATGCCCTGTTCCTCAAGTCTTCCCCCAGCAGGTGATGGTGGTTTGGGAAGCAGGAGCTGGCTCTTCCCCTCCCTTTCTCTTTCGGATCAACCTACAGAAAGCACATGCTCAGTTCTGCTCTTGGCCAAGTAATAAATACTCTGCCTGGCAGGGTGAGGCCTGCGGTTTTCCAGGGTTGCCTGTGGCTGGTGGGTGAGTCTGCCTAATTCTTGGCTTCAGTTATTAGGACACCCATTGTTACTGCATATGGAAGCCACATGCTCCCATCCAGCTTTTTGCAGTAATTAAGCTATTATTATTTTAATCTCCATCTGTTGGACTCTTTTGTATATCTCAGTTGGTTCAGAACTTGGGTGGGGGAAGACAGGTGCTATTTATTAACTCCGTCAAATCTCAACACTATGTGCCAGCCACAAGGAACAAAATTAAATAAGATGCAGTTTCTTTCCTGGGTAATGGGCAACCTAGCAACTGTGAAGACGTAAAAATTACAAGTGTGCAAGGGTACACGCACCAATAACTGGGCTATCACAACTCTTTACCCCGTCTATTCACCCAGCACAAGTTCCTCCACCCTCTGGATGAATCATCACACAGGACTACTCAAGGACTAACTACACATACTGAAGCAAGCAGTGTGGGCGGTATTCCAGATTTTTTCCTGTGTGCATGTTGGAATGGAAGAGAATAAACAGAGAGGTGAGGTAACATACTGGAAACCTTTCAGGGTAGACTCTGGTGCCCGACATGCTTTAACTTGCTGGGAAGCAGTGGAGTGCATTATTGCACCTGCCTGGTTCTGTTCATACACTTCATTCAGTCAGCAGACTTCAATGAACATGTGCTAGGGATCAGGTACATTTCATATTCTTTCTCCTTGCTTTCAAACTCCATTCAGCTGAAGGAGTCCTTGTGGTGCAGTGGTTAAGCTCTCAATTGCTAACCAACAGGTTGGCGGTTTGAACCCACCAACTACTCCATGGGAGAAAGATGTGGCAGTGTGCTTCCCTAAAGAATACAGCCTTGGAATCCCTATGGGACAGTTCTCCTCTGCACTATAGGGTCGCTATGAGTTGGAATCTACTCGACGGCAACAAATTTGTTTTTTTTGCTAGCATGCTTGGTGAAACTTTGCTTTAGACCAACTAATTATTCACTGAACCCCAAATGTTGTAGTTTACCTGCCATTGAGTTGGTTCCACCTCATGATGACCTTATGTATGACAGAACAAAACATTGCCCAGTCCCGTGCCATCCTAATGCTTGTGTCCACTGCTGCAGCTATTGTGTAGTGCCTTCCAACCTAGGGGGCTCATCTTCTAACTATATCAGAAAATATTCTGTTGTGATCCACAGGGTTGTTATTGGATAATTTTTGGAAGTAGATTACCGGGCCTTTATTTTCAGTCTGTCTTAGTCTGGAAGCTCCACTGAAACCTGTTTACCATTGGTGACCCTGCTGACATTGAAATACTGGTGGTATAACTTCCAGTATCATAGCAACACACAAGCTATCAAAGTGTGGAAAACTGACAGATGGGTGATGTCATTCCTGGAATGGATTTCACCCAATCCCTGCTCTTTGTAATCCTCTCCATCCTTCTAGGGCCATCTCTCTTGATCACCTCAGCAGATATGAACTTTTGCTCAATGCAAGAATGTGCCTTCCTTTCCTACTTCTGATTCTGTTTCCTTAATCAGCTGCCTGCTGAATTTCATTCTCTTCTCCAGGTTCTCTCTGGTGGAACACTCAGGGGCCCCACTCCAGGAAAATGGCTTGTCATAGTTTTGCATTGGCAGGCATCTACTATAAAATGACTTCACAGATCACAGACACAGGAGCAATTGTTCACACTTCTCAAAAGACATGTGTATGAATATCTACTTAATTTACTTGTTCATATGTCTTGATTCAGTTCATATTATACAGTCTTGGAAGGATGTATATTTTTGCATCTCCTATGATGCTTATTTCTTTTTTGTCAACTGATATTTAATTAATGGCAGAAGAAAATGAGTAAGTTCCCCTCAAAATTCTGGAAAACACTGAGTAGCGTCTGGGGTCTTAAAAGCTTGCGAGCAGCCATCTATGATACTCCACTGATCTCACCCCGTCGGGAGCAGGGGAGAAAGAAGAAAATCAAAGACACAAGGGAAAGATCTGTCCAAAAGACTAATGGACCACAACTACCACAGCCTCCACCAGACTGAGTCCAAGACAACTAGAGGGTGCCTGGCTACCACCATTGACTGCCCTGACAGGGATCACAGTAGAGGTCCCAGACAGAGCTGGAGAAAAAAATGTAGAACAAAATTCTAACTTACACACATACACACAAAACAAACAAACAAACAAACAAAAAAACCAGACTTACTGGTCTGAAAGAAACTGGAGAAACTCTGAGAGTATGGCCCCCAGACACCCTTCTAGCTCAGTAATGAAGTCACTCTTGACGTTTACCCTTCAGCCAAAGATTAGGCAGGCCCATAAAACAAAACAAGACTAAATGGGCACATCAGCCCAGGGGCAAGAATGTGAAGGCAGAGAGAGACAGGAAAGTTGGTAATGGGGAACCTAAGATCAAGAAGGGGAGAGTGTTGACATGTTGTGGGGTTGGTAACCAATGTCACAAAAACAATACATGTATTAATTGTTTAATGAGAAACTTGTTTGCTCTGTAAACCTTCATCTAAAATACAATTAAAAAAAATTCTCGAAAACACATATCAAAGAACTCCATTGAAACCAAAAAGTCAAACCTGTTGCCGTCAAGTCGATTCCGACTCATTGCGACCCCATAGGACAGAGTAGAACTACCCCATAGGGTTTCCAAAGGGCGGCTGGTGGATTTGAACTGCTGACCTTTTGGTTAGCAGCCAAGCTCTTAAACACTGTGCCACCAAGGCTCCAAGAAGTCCACTATAAACCAAAAATGGTTTATCCTAAAACTTCATATGCATTTTGTGTTCTTTTCTGTAGTACACCTGTGTTTGTTCTAATATAAAAATAATGTGTTAAAGTACTTCCACTGAGTAAACTTAATGCTCCAAGATGTGTAATATTGAGTTGCTGAGTTTGTATACTCTCTGATGCACTGCTGCCCACCCCTCTCTCCCAACCCCATGTATCCTAGTTTGAGAAACATGGTTAACATATGCTCAATAAATATTTATTGAATGAATAAGTGAAAGAAAAATCTAATAATATTAATGGAATTCTTGTATTTAGGTACCTCTTTCCAGAAATTTGGAGATCTAGTGGCACAGTGGTTAAGAGATCAACTACTAACCAAAAGGTTGGCAGTTCAAATCCACCAGCCCCTCCCTGGAAACTCTATGGGGCAGTTCTACTCTGTCCTGGGGGGTTGCTATGAGTCAGAATCAACTTCATGGCAACGAGTTTAGTTTTTTTTTTTTGGTTTTCCAAAAATGTATATGCTGGCTCACAGTCTTCCAAGGGAGTTAACTGGCAGCATGAGTAAGTCATATTTGATCTGTATTATTTTCAAGTCAGACCAGTTAGTGCACTGATGCAATCATCTCTTAGGTTCTATAATTAGCTTCACTTTACAGGTGGGAAAGTGGAGGTGTAGAAGGCAAATGAGCACGTACACTCTGAGCGAATAACCCTAACAGCTGGATCTCTGAGTGTCCCCAGGCAGAGTCCCTCCTCAGCGCCCCTAGCACTAATTCCTCACTGGGTTGTGATTATCGGGGTACTTCAGACTCCCTCACTGAGCTGTGAGCCCCTCCTTGCTGAGACTGTCTTGATCCTGTCTGTGTTCTCAGGGATGACAGCAGCACCTCACACAGAGAGAGATCCCAGGAAACATTAGGAGAATGAATAAGTAAAACCGTGTATTTCAAAGAAACTGCTGATTGGTGGGTACATTTTAAACAAAGAAGTCTCTTGATTTTCCAGACATATCTTCTAAATACATTTTCTTTCTTTCTTTCTTTAAGCCTGTTCTAAGATGGTGGTCTAGATAGTAAGCCTAAATGAAAGAAAACCCAATGCTTATATTAGGATATCAACTCAAGACTAAGTTTCTCAAGGCTTACTTATCCTATTATTACTATATTAAGAATGTTCGCTCAAGCAGACGTTCTTTACTTTGGGCGGCCAAAGTGATCGGGTCTTTCATTTCTTTGAGAAATCCTTGTGGCGCAGGCTGGAGTTAGTGGTTTTGCTGGTCCCTGAGAACAGGCCTTGCCTCATCCATTGTGAGGACAATATTGCCTTGGCCCCTACTCTTCCAGGAGCCCGAGTTTAAACTAGCTCCAGGTAGACGTAGTGAGGGTCTTTTGCTAACAATTTTGTATCTTGTTTTGTTGTTAGGTGCTGACAAGTTGGTTCCAACTCATACTGACCTTATAGGACAGAGTAGAACTGTCCCAGTGGGTTTCCAACAAGTGGCTGGTGGATTTGAACTGCTGACCTTTTGGTTAGCAGCCAAGCTCTTTTTTTTTTAATTGTTGTGCTTTATGTGAAAGTTCACAATTCAGGTTAGTCTCTCATACAAAAATTTATACATACATTGTTATGTGACCTTAGTTGCTCTCTATACTGGGATAAGCAGCCAAGCTCTTAACCACTACACTAAAACCAAAAACCAAACCCATTGCCATCAAGTTGGTTCTGACTCATAGTAACCCTATAGGACAGAGTAGAACTGCCCCATAAAGTTTCCAAAGAGCACCTGGTGGATTTGAACTGCCAATCTTTTGGTTAGCAGCTGTATGTAGCTGTTAACCACTATGCCACCAGGGTTTCCAACCACTACACCAGCAGGGCTCCATTTTGTATCTACAACTTGTAATAGTTCTTTTTTTAAAAACAGTTTTATTGAGATAGAATCCACATACCATACAATTCACCTGTTTAAAGTGTATAATTCAATGGCTTTTAGTATATTCATAGAGTTGGGCCACCACCACCACCATAAGAAAATTTTGGAACGTTTTCAGATTCTTCTTGAGCCAGATTCCTACTGCACAAGAAGGTAAGGGAATAGTCAGAGGAGAAGTTGGGGATACAGGGGAATTTTCTGAGGATGGACCCTGGCTTCCAGAGGGTGCAGTTGGGGGAGGGTACTGGAGAAGGGGAGAGGACAGAGTGTGCATACAGTCACTTGTTATATAAATGAGTCAAACATGTCCTCTGTGTATTGGCCCCAAGTTGTTTATTTCTTCATAGCAAGCTGAGGCCCGTTAGCCCAAAAAAGCCAGCCGGCACCAAACTCAAATTTGTGCATGTCCAATTGTTTTAAGGGGCCTGGTTGCATAGTGGTTAAGCATTTGGCTGCTGACTAAAAGGTCAGCAGTTCGAATGCACCAGCCACTCCTTAGAAACCCTATGGGGCAGTTCTATTCTATCCTATAGGGTTGCTATGAGTCTGAATCGACCGACAGCAACTGGTTTTTTAAAAAATTGTTTCTAAAATAGCCCAAACAAGTAGTTTTTAGCCACTTAGAACTTGCCTATTTTACATGGCTTGCATAATAATGACCAACACCTGGTAGCCTTAGATAAGATAAAACCCTGTAGTTATAAGGACCCTAAGGTGCTGCTGCCTTTGAATCTCTCTGACCCAGGGACTCCCGAACTTGTTGCAAAATGACTTTAAGTAGGGACATGTAAACTACCCCCACCCCTTCTTCTCCTCCCTGTGGTTTTCATGCCCTCTTCCCCTGCACCTCCTGTGTGGGGGACCTCCCCCTGCATGCAGCTGTCAACGTGCCAGCCCCTATAAATAGCTTGCACAATACTGCTATCTCCTGGTCATATCTTTTTCCTTGATCAACCCCAAATTCCTTCAAACTCACCGCACTAGTTTTAGGTGAGAATGCAGGGGATGAGGGTGATCTGGACATCTGGATGATTGAAGCAAACAGACACAAGATGTACAATGAGATTAGCCTTGGAGAATACAACCCTGGGGGTGAGGCTGTGAGTGCTGGGTATAGGGAGGGCTGAATGTCTTGGCTCTGTTCTAATCTCTATAGATGGAATCGAGAACATCTGAGGGAAGTTGGGGAGCCTTGGTGGCACAGTGGTTAAGAACTTGGCTGCTAACCAAAATGTTGGCAGTTCAAATATACCCGCCGCTCATTGAAAACCCTATGGGCAGTTCTATTCTGTCCTATAGGGTCACTATAAGTAGGAATTGATGACAACAGGTTTTGTTTTGGTTTTTTTTTTGGTGTTACACTGGCCCTACAGGCCCCTTCTTGACCAGTTATCATGAGGGTAGATGGCCTAATGGTAAAGGGGTATGGGGAAAGGAAAAGCTCTATGCATAGTGGGTCCTCCTGCCTGCTCTGTTCTGATCGTATCCATTGCTGGATGGGTTGTCAGTGATAGATTTGAAATTCATTTCCTTGGCTCAGTTGCGGGGGGGCCAGTGGCCCTCCTTGGCCAACATGGCTGCATCTAGCCCTTGCTATAACTTCGTCTATGTCTGGATCCTGTGATGCTTTAACCATCCAGAGGCTTCTCTTTCCAGATAATGACACATCCAATGCTCTCTTTTATTCCAGTGTTATCCTGATCTTTTCATTCTAAATTTATTCTCATAACACAACGCTGTGAGTCATCTTTGACCTATGAGTCATCATTGATTGTTCTCTTTCCCTTTCTCCATGTACTTGATTATTACTTCTGTTTATTCATCTTTTGTAATGACTTCTCAGAGATTTTCCCCCTCGATTACACCACTACTCTGCTTTAGGATCTTACCAACTCAAGTTCGGCTAACTCTGTAGCCAGTTTCTCAGCCATTAGTTTCTCTCTCTTATCCAGTCTATTCTCCCAATAATTTAGGGCAAACTTTATCAAAAGCAAATCTAAAAACAGAGACTCAGTGTTCCAGGCTGTAGATCATACTCAAAGAAAAAAAAATTTTTTTTAATTGTACTTCAGGTGAAGGCTTACAGAACAAATAGTTTCTCATGAAACAGTAGTAAACATATTGTTTTATGACA
>NW_004444037.1:9021371-9035185 GCF_000243295.1 Trichechus manatus latirostris | reverse complement strand
GTGAAGTCTTTTGAAGAGCATAGGTGTTTGATTTTTAGAAGATCCCAGTTATCTAGCTTGTCTTTTGGGGTTTGTGTGTTGATGGTTATGGTTTGTATCCTGTTAATGCTGTGTATTAGGTCCTGTAGCGTTGGTCCTATTTTTTCTTCTATGAACTTTATAGTTTTTGGCTTTATATTTAGGTCTTTGATCCATTTGGAATTAGTTTTTGTATATGGTGTGAGGTTTGTGTCCTGTTTCATTTTTTTCTTTCTTTTTTTGCAGATTAAAGAGGTCTTTTGTGGCAAATTTACCTAATGCAATAAGTCATTTGATTTCCTGACTGCTGCTTCCATGGGGGTTGATTATGGATCCAAGTAAAATGAAATCCTTGACAAATTCAATCTTTTCTCCGTTTATCATGATGTTGCTTATTGGTCCAGTTGTGAGGAATTTTGTTTTCTTTACATTGTGGTGTAATTCATACTGAAGACTGTAGTCTTTGATCGTCATCAGTAAGTGCTTCAAGTCTTCTTCGCTTTTAGCAAGCAAGGTTGTGTCATCTGCATATTGCAGGTTGTTAATGAGTCTTCCTCCAATCCTGATGCTGTGTTCTTCTTCTTATAGTCCAGTTTCTCAGATTATTTGCTCAGCATATAGATTGAATAAGTATGGTGAAAACATACAACCCTGACACATACCTTTCTTGATTATAAAACATGCAATATCCCCTTGTTCTGTTCAAGCAACTGCCTCTTGGTCTATGTACAGGTTTTGCATGAGCACAATTAAGTGTTTTGGAATTCCCATTCTTTGCAATGTTATTCGTAATTTGTTATGATCCCCATAGTCAAATGCGTCTGCATGGCCAATAAAACACAGGTAAACATCTTTCTGGTATTCTCTGCTTTCAGCCAAGATCCATCTGATATCAGCAATGATATCTCTCATTCCATTTCCCTTTCTGAGTCTGGCTTGAATTTCTGACAGTTCCCTGTTGATGTAATGCTGCAACCATTTTTGAATTATCTTCAGCATAATTTTAGTTACCTGTGATATTAATGATATTTTCTATAATTTCTGCAGTCTGTTTGATCAGTTTTCTTTGGAATGGGTACAAATATAGATCTCTTCCAGTTTGTCAGCCAGGTAGCTGCCTTCCAAATTTCTTGGCAGAGATGAATGAGTGCTTCCAGTATTGCCACAGTTTGTCGAAACATCTCAATTGGTATTCTGTCAATTCCTGGAGACTTATTTTTCATCAATGCCTTGGACTTTTTCCTTAGTACCATCAGTTCTTGATCATATGTTACCTCCTGAAATGGTTGAACATCAATCAGTTCTTTTCAGTACAGTGACTCTGTGTATTCCTTCCATCTTCTTTTGATGCTTCTTTTGTCATTCAATTTTTTGCCCGTACAATTCCTCAATATGGTAACTTGAGTCTTGAAATTTTTCTTCAGTTCTTTTAGCTTGAGAAATGCTGAGTGTGTTCTTCCCTTTTGGTATTCTAACTCCAGGTCTTTGCACATTTCATTATAACATTTTACTTGGTCATCTTGAGCTGCCCTTTGATATCTTCTGTTTAGCTCTTTTATGTGACGTTTCTTCCTTCCGCTTTAGCTACTCTACGTTCAAGAGCAAGTTTCAGAGTCTCTTCTGGAATCCATTTTGGTCTTTTTTATTTTTTCTTTTCTGTCTTTTTAATGATCTTTTTCTTGCTTCTGTGTGATATCATTGATGTCATCACACAACTCATCTGGTCTTTGGTCATTAGTGTTCAATTCATCAAATCTATTCTTGAGATGGACTCTAAATTCAGGTGGGATATACCCAAGGTTGTACTTTGGGTCTAGTGGAATTATTTTAAATTTTTTCAGCTTCGGCTTGAACTTGCATGTGAGCAATTGATGGTGTGTTCTATAGTCAACCCCTGGCCTTGTTCTGACTGATGATATTGAGCTTCTCTATTACTCTTTCCACAGTCGTAGTGGATTTAATTCCTGTATATTCCGTCTGGTGAGATCCATGTGTATAGCTGCCATTTACGTTGTTTAAAAAGGTATTTGCAATGAATAAGATGTTGGCCTTGCAAAATTCTACCATGCGATCTCTGGCGTAGTTTGGAAAATACAGCCTATAACCAAGGCCATGTTTTCCAACTACTGATCCTTCTTTGTTTCCAACATCCACTTTCCAAGCATCAGTAATTATCAATGCATATTGATTGCATGATTGATCAATTTCAGACTGCAAAAGTTGGTAAAAATCTTCAATTTCTTCATCTTTGGCATTAGTGGTTGGTGCATAAATTTGAATAATGGCTGTATTAACTGGTCTTCCTTGTAGGCATATAGATATTATCCTATCACTGACAGCATTGTATTTCAGGATTGATCCTGAAATGTTCTTTTTGACAATGAATGCAACACTGTTCCTCTTCAATTTGTCATTCTCATCATAGTAGACCATATGTTTATCAGATTCAAAATGGCTACTACCAGTCCATTTCAGCTAATGCCTAGAATATAGATCTTCAAGCATTTCATTTCATTTTTTGACAACTTCCAATTTTCCTTGATTCATACTTTGTATAGTGCATGTTCCGATTGCTAATGGATGTTTGCAGCTGTTTCTTCTCATTTTGAGTAGTGCCGCGTTAGCAAATGTAGGTCCCAAAAAGTTTACTCCATTCACATTATTAAGATCAACTCTACTTTGAGGAGGCAGCTCTTCCCTAGTCATATTTTGAGTGCCTTCCAGCCTGAGAGGCTCATCTTCCAACACTATATCAGACAATGTTCCACTGTTATCCGTAAGGTTTTGACTGGCCAATTTTTTCAGAAGTAGAATGTCAGGTCTTTATTCCCAGTCTGTGTTAGTCTGAAAGCTCTGCTGAAACCTGTTCACCATGGGTGAGCCTGCTGATATTTGAAATACTGGTGGCTTAGCTTCTAGCATCACAGCAACATGCAAGCCACCACAGTTTGACAAACTGACAGATGAGTGGTGAGATTTTGACTTAGAGCTATTCAAATTACCTGTTTCATATTGAGCGGGTTGTAGTAGTTTGTGTTGTTCAAGGAGGGTGTATTTCATCTAAGTAGTCAAATGTATGTGTGTAGAGTTTTTATAGTATTCCCTTATTAACCTTTTGATGTCTGTAGGGTCTGTAGTAATATCTTTTATTTCATTCCTGATATTAGTAATTTGTAACTTCTTTCTTTTTTTCTTTGTCAGTCTTGCTCAGATTTGTCAGTTTTATTGAACATTTTGAAGAATCAGCTCTTTGTTTCATTAATATTCTCCATTGCTTTTCTATTTTGAACTTCATTGATTTCTGCTCTTATTTTCTTTCTCTGCTTACTTTATTTTCATTTTGCTATTCTTTTACTAGTCTTTTGAGGTGGGAGCTCAGATGATTAGTTTGAGACTTTTCTTCTTTTCTACTGTATGCATTCATTGCTATAAAATTTCCCCAAAGCGTTATTTTAGATGCGTTCCACAATTTTGATATGGTGTGTTTTCATTTTCTTTCAGTTCAGTGTATATTTTTCCTCTCCATGGATTATTTGAAAGGGTATTATTTAATCTCCAAGTGTTTGAAAAATTTTCTGTTATCTTTCTGATATTAGTTTTTAGTTTGATTCTATTGTAGTTGGAGGGCACACTCTGTTTAATTTCAGTTCTTTTAAATTTATTGAGGCTTATTTTACAGGCCAGGATATGTTCTATCTTGTATATGTCTGTGAGCACTTGAAAAAAAAGTGTGTATTCAGCTGTTGTTGGCTGCAGTGATCTATAAATGTTAATTACATCCTGTTGGATTTGTTCTTTCAATTGTTGAGAGAGGGTCTGTTTTATTTTAAATTATACTCAGTTTTTATCAAGAAGCAGGCAAGTATAGAGGAAGAAACTTTTGTGAAATGCACCTACGTTTATAATGCACAAGCATTATAAACATTTCTGTTTGAAACAGTATACAGTTACTATTGCAGAATCAAAGGCAAAATGACAAATAAGTAAAATTAAATACCATTATTTATAACAGCTACTGGCCAAAATTCTTTAAAATTTAAGTGTCATTTTAACACTGAAGTATAGATGTGGAAAAAAAATCAAGACTATTCAAAAATCAATTTACATTACAATAAATATTACATGAAACATGACTATATTTCTTTTACCATCCAAATTTCATATTATGAATTGGATACAACATGATACACTAATCAGGAAATTTGATTAGCATTATGTGGATTGCTACTGTTGCAATGCAGTTGATCACAATAAGGAACTGAAAGCAGTGGGAAATGAGTCCTATGCACAATGAACAAGTTCTGTGGCAAATACAAGAAGCTACTTTGTTTGAATGTGAATAGTCAGGACTATTTTGTTTTCAAGTGACAGAAATCCAAATTAAACTAATGTAGGCAAAAAGGAGGATTTATTGACTGATAGGATCCATTATGGATAGATAACATGGCGAAGAATGGGAATTCCAGAACACTTAACTGTGCTCCTGAGGAGCCTGTACATAGACCAAGAGGCAGTCATTAGAACAGAGCAAAGGGATAATGCATGGTTTAACATCAAGAAAGGTGTGCATCAGGGTTGTAGCCTTTCACCATACTTATTCAATCTGTATGCTGAGCAAATAATATGAGAAGCTGGACTATATGAAGAAGAACTCAGCATCAGGATTGGAGGAAGACTCATTAACAACCTGTGATATGCAGATAACACGAACTTGCTTACTGAAAGCAAAGAGGACTTGAAGTACTTACTGTTGAAGATCAAAGACTACAGCCTTCAGTACGGATTACACTTCAACATAAAGAAAACAAAAATCCTCACAACTGGACCAATAAGCCACATCATGAGAAATGGAGAAAATATTGAATTTGTCAAGAATTTCATTTTGCTTGAATCTACAATCAATGCCCATGAAAGCAGCAGCCAGGAAATCAAATGACATATTGCGTTAGGCACCTTTGCTGCAGAAGACCTCTTGAAAGTGTTAATAAGCAAAGAAGTCACTTCGAGGACTAAGGTGCGCTTGACCCAAGCCATGATATTTTCAATTGCCTCATATGCATGTGAAAGCTGGACAGTGATAAGGGAGACCAAAGAAGAAATTGATGCCTTTGAATTATGGTGTTGGTGAAGAATATTGGATATACCACAAACTACCAGAAAAATGAACAAATCTGTGTTGGAAGAAATACAGCCAGAATGCTCCTTAAAAGTGGAGATGGCAAAACTTTGTCTCATGTACTTTGGACGTGTTGTCAGGAGGGATCAGTCCCTGGAGAAAGACATCATGCTTGGTAAAGTAAAGGGTCAGAGAAAAAGAGGAAGACCCTCAACGAGATGGATTGACACAGTGGCTGCAACAATGGACTCAAATATAACAATGATTGCGAGGATGGTGCAGGACCGGGTTGTGTTTTGTTCTGTCATACATAGGGTCACTGTGAGTCGGAACTGACTCGATGGCACCTATCAACAAAGGTCCATGAAAGTGTTGAAAACCAAACCAAGGAAAGGGCATAGATGCAGCTGGACCTTAGAAGCAAATAAGATGAGGGGCTTGAATGCTGCCATGGTGGGAAACACACAGTACCTTCTCAACCTTATAGTGCACAGTCTCCACCACCAAGGAAACTAGAAAACTTGTGAAGCCTAAAACCATCAACATGAACAAGGTTCCCCAGGAAGATGGTCAGGTCAAACTTCAAAAATCATTACTGATTTGTGGAGTGAATTTTCTTCTGGGGGATATTATGATGTTCACTTCAAGATTAGGATAGTTTACAAAATAAAACATCTGGGTTACAAATCAAAGACATAAAAATCAATAAGCATGGTAGTTCACACTATGTGCTTAATATCTAATAATAGTAATGATGCAGATATACAGGTACAATAAAATCTGTGGGAGATATCATGAAAATAAGGTTTAAAAGAAAGATAAAATAAGGACAGAATGTGAATGTGACCATATGACTAAATTCTGGCTAATGGGATGGGAGGCAAGTGGAAGTGTGTGCAACTTTTAGGACACGTCCTTAAAGTGTGGTATCCTGTCCTTTCCCTTCCCTTTTCTTCCATCTGCTGGCTTGAAGGAGGATGCAAAGCTTGGAACTAAAGCAGTTATCTCAAATCACAGAGTGGAAGCCGCCTCTTAAGGATGGTGAATGACAAGAAACAAAGAGCCTGGGTTCCTGCTGACTGGGGAGCCAACACACAGGCCCTGGACTACCTATGCCTATTTTCATGTGAGTGAGATAAAACTTCAATGCTGTTCAAACCACTGTTATTTCAGAATTTCTGTCACTCTTGGACAAACCTTAGGATGAATAATTGCAAAAAGATGTTTTCTATTTTAATAATTGATCAATCTCAGGGTGGGATAAAGACATTTGTAGACATGCAAAGCCTCAAAAAAAAAAAAAAACAAACCTTACTTCCTATGCACTCTTTCTCAAGAAGCTGCTGGAGCCAGCCAATGAAGACGAAGACATGGGATCCTGAATACAGAGTACAGCACAGGAGAGAGGTGAATGCAATTCCTCAAATGACGCTGAAGGGAAGCTGCAGGACAACAACTCTGCAACAAGGCTGAGTGACTGGTCCGGAGTGGAGCAGAAGAGCTGCGGGCACTGGAGGGATGACTCCAGGAACAAAGGGAACTGAGAGAAGACCACATGTATTTGGCTATCATGAGATTGTATAGCTCTAGAGAATAGTTTGGGAATGAATTTGTGATTGTCACAGTTAAGGAAAAAAGTAGATCAATTATAAACTAAAGGGGTTAAAAAATTATATGTAAAATAAAACATAATTACAGTATTCTGCATGGCTCAGCAGGGACATATTCTTAATACAATAAACATATTACTGATTTAACAAAGATTTGTGAAATAATTGAAGCAACTATATTGGATGAGAAGAAGGATGTATATGTGAGTATATATGTGTATAGGGGGACATAGTGTAAGGGATTGAAACCTCCACCATCTGTAATAAAAAATCAGTAATTTCTGAGTTTTTTTTTTTTTTTAAATCAAGAAATAACAATATGGAAGGAAATACCAAAAGATACACCTAAGGAGTTGAAAGTGGTTGCCTCTGAAGAAAGGGAATCATGGGTGGAGGAAGGGATGGGCCAAAGAGAAGATTTTTGGCCATTACTATGTGACTTTTAACACTATGTATTATGTTATTTTGATAAAAATCAGAATTAAGTTAATGAAATAAAACTGTTAGACTGTAATTTCTAAGCTTCTTGGAGAGGCTGGATTGAACATAAGAAAATTACATGGTCTTAATACATTAAAATGATTTATGTAGCTTTCTCTTGATTATCAATAAGAAAAAATATGTTCAATCATTCATTAGTTCACTCATTCATTCATTCAATCGACAAATATCTATCGAGGGCCTGGTGTACACCAAGCTCCATACTAAGTACCAGGGCTACAAAGAAGAACATGGCATAGTGCCGACGCTCATGGAGCTTACAGTCTAATGTTGGTACTCCTTATCCTGTTCACCACAAAGTAACTATAGCCCATAGCCCGTTGCTGTCGAGTCGATTCTAACTCATAGTGACCTTGTAAGACAGAGTAGAACTGCCCCATACAGTTTCCAAGGAACGGCTGGTGGATTCGAACTGCTGACCTTTTGGTTAGTAGCCAAGCTCTTAAACACTGCACCACCAAGGCTCCAAGTAACTATACCATTGTTATTTTCTCAGAACAAATCTATCTTGGAAGAAGTACAGCCAGAATGCTCCTTAGAAGCAAGGATGGCAAGACTTCTTTTCACGTACTTTGACATGTTATCAGGAGGGACCAGTCCCTGGAGAAGGGCATCATGCTTGGTAAGGTAGAGAGTCAGTTAGAAAGAGGAAGACCCTCAACAAGATGGACTGATGCAGTGGCTACAGCAATTAGCTCAAACATAGCAATGATTTTAAGGATGGTGCAGGACTGGAAAGTGTTTCATTCTGCTGTACATAGGGTAGCTATGAGTTGGAACCAACTCGACAGCACCTAACAACAACATTTATTCAGAGTCTACTCTGGGCCAATCATTTTATATACAGTAACTTAAATCCTCACAACAACTCTGCAAAGGAGATTTTACAGATGAGGAAACCGAGGCTCAGAGAGGTTAAATAATTTGCCCAATTTCACTGAAAGCTGGAGTCAAGATTCAAATTCTGGAGAGATCAACTCAACAACCCATGTTTCTTCCATCATCCCTCCCCACCACTTTTACAATACTTAGTAAGAATAGTAAGCTTCCATTCAGCCAGTGCCTGTTAGGTGCCAGATACTGGGCTAAGTGCTTTACATGGTCTGGTGGACACTCATCACTTGTTTTGACCTATATCCAAGGAGACTCAACCTTTGGTGCTGAAAATGCCAGACACTTGCTTTCCCAGGCTTCTTTGCAGCAAGGGCACATGGACTAATTCTCCATCAATCAGACTTTGACTCAGGAGTTAGTGATGCCAGAAAGAAAGATGGTGTTATGGATTGAATTGTGTCCCCCTAAAATATGTACTGTACCTATGGATGTGATCTTACTTGGAAATAATGGGTTTTGTTATGTTAATGAGGCTATACCAGCATCGGGTGGATCCTAAACTTAATCACTTCTGAGTTATAAAGGACCCAGATAGACACACTCATACGCAGGGAGAAGACAGAAGCCAAGGAACACCAAGGATCACCGGCAGACACCAGAAACTAGGAGAAAGCCTCACAGAAGAAACTGTCACAGCCTCCAGAACTGTGAGAGAATAATTTTCTGTCCTTTAAAGCCACCCATTTTGGGTTTTCTGTTGTGGCAGCTCTAGGTAACTAAGACAGATGGGACCTCTCCTTTGGCAGCTATGGAGGTGTGCTGCTCAGATCTCCCTTTAAGAGAACCTGCTGTGGGAATGATATTAGCTGACATCCTTTGGAATAGGTTGCAACATTCATTCCACATCTCTGTTCTACCCAGGAAACTCCAGTCAATCAATGAGTATGGGGTGGGGTGGGGGGTGGCGGGTGGGTGTTAACAAGAGCCAAGCCATTCCTCCGCAATGCAGGATACTCTAACAGGCTCTCATTGGCCTGGTTAGGACTGTTGCAGAGGTCACTGTGGCCTGAGGCTCTTCCTACCCAGTCCTTCTCATTCTCTCTGTGCTTTCACAGGTGTGAGACCTGCATCATGGTCTGACTACTCCTGCCTATTCCTGTTTCCTCCCCATTTGTCTTTCACAGGGATTTCCCTTCCAATAAATCTCTTCCATTTCTTTCTTGGCATCTGCTTCCTGAAGGACCTACACTAACACACCCTCTCTGGAGGTAATGGCAGAAATGGTAGCTGAAAAGGCAAGTACTGGAGTTAGTTGTGGTTTTGGTGCTGGTGAGAGGAGGAGTTTCAAGAGAGTTGAGTGCCAACCACAGAAACGGCAGTGGAGCAAACTGGCATCCCATGCTCAGTGCAGCTGAATTTTCTCTTAAGACAAGTTTTGCAGCATGGTTTTGGCTCTTGTTCCTGGAAGTTTATTTAGCCTAGAGCTAGTGAATAGTCGAGCTTGGATTTGAACACTGATTGGTTTTTCTCCAAGGACTCCTTCTTAATAATTGCATTATGCTGTCACATTTTTCCAGTGATTTGCAGCAAGGACACGTGGACTAATTCTCTATCAATCAGATTTTGACTCAGGAGTTAGTGATGCCAGAAAGAAAAATGGTGTAATGGATTGAATTGTGTCCCCCTAAAATATGTTCTGTACCTATGGATGTGATCTTACTTGGAAAAAATGGGTTTTGTTATGTTAATGAGGCCATACTAAATCGTGGTGATTTCATATGTAACCTCAGTTGAAAATATGACAGAAGACTCTAGGAGTGGTGAGACTGGATCGTTGCCTGGACTGCTTACCTCAATGATGTTTACTGAAGAAATATTTATCTGGGCAGCACAATACCTGGAGGAGAAATTTGTTCAAACACCAAACTCACATTTTATAACCTGATTATTTCTCTTTTTCTTTCTTTCTTCCCTGTGCCTAGAGTGGTATAGGATGAATGTTTCATAGCACTCCCTTTAATTTCTATACACTCTTAACCTCTGGGGGGAAAATTGGATGTAGGCGTGCTGGTTAGGGCAATGCTAGTGCTGTAATGAATAAACCTCAACATTACAGTGGCTTAACACAATAACACATCACAGTTCAAAGTCAGTGTTCCCACTGAACAGGCTAGCTTTCCTGCATGTAGTGATTCAAGGACCTGGGATCCTTTTGTCATTGGCTCAGCCTTTCCCTAGGGCTTCATAAGAAGAAAAAGAAAGAGGGGGATAAAGGCACCAATTTTTAACCTCCTTGGCTGTCAATAACAAAAAAAAGAGCTTATCTTAATTAATAAAGTACATTTACTTTAAGCATTATGCTCTTTTAAAGAATTATCTATGTGAGATCAAATTGACAAGCTTGCCTAGGTAATGTCTTAGTTATCTAGTGCTGCTATAACAGAAATATCACAAGTGGATGGCTTTAACAAACAGAAATTTATTCTCTCACAGTTTAGAGGCTAGAAGTCCGAATTCAGGTTGCCACCTCCAAGGGAAGGCTTTCTCTCTCTATCTGCTCTAGGGGAAAGTCCTTGTCATCAATCTTCCCTTGGTCTAGGAGATTCTCAGCACAGGGACGCCAGGTCCAAAGAGCACGATCCGCTCCTGGATCTTTTTGCTTGGTGGTAATGAGATCCCTTTCCTCTCTGCTCACTTCTCTCTTTTATACCTCAGAAGAGATTGACTCAAGATACAACTTAATCCTGTAGACTGAGTCCTGCCTCATTAACATAACTGCCTCTAATCCTGCCTAATTAACACCATAGAGGTTAGGATTTCCAATACATAGGAAAATTACATCAGATCACAAAATGGAGGACACTCACACAATACTGGGAATCATGGCCTAGCCAAGCTGACACACATTCTGGGGGGACACAATTCAATTCATAACAGGAAGCTTAGTGGGCAGTGAATTTAAGATAATGGTGGTGGAATAACCTGGAAAAGGATAGTGAGATTGGTAGGACAACTTGAAGACTGTAACCAGTGTCACTGGACTGTATGTGTAGAAATTGTTGAAATGGCATATGTTTGGCTGTGTATACTGTCACCAAAACAACACAAAATAAATGAGCTTAAATGAGAGCTTAAAGTGGTATGAAGGCGTTTCTTCTGATTTAAACTCTTCAAAGAAAACCATATCTGTTTTTAGCCAGGAGATCAGAATGTGTTCATTATACCATAAAAAGTGTTACCTCATCATAAAGATTTTTGCTTTCTGGCAAAAAGAAAAATAGTCTCAATATGTTCTGACTGAACTTGATTCATGTTCCAAGAAATATGAGAGGAAGAAAGAGGCAGTGGGCAGTGCTATAATGGACTTCATTCATTCCATGTAAAAAGATAATGCAAATGGCAACTTGAGGTCAAAGAAGAGGTTCCAGCAAAAATGAAAAGACTGTGTAGCCTTCAAAATTAAATTAAACCAGGCAGATTGTAAATATGAAAACTGAGGCAGTGGCAGTGAACGTACATATAATGGATGTGTTCACAGAGCAGGTCAAAGATGAATTACTGTAATGATGCTGTTATATCTTAGTTATACAGTAACTCATATTCTGTATGTTATGAGTATATAGTAGCAGTAACTAGTTAAATAGCAACAATAGCTTTGACTCATGATATTTGGAAATGAAGTTAAAAGCAGCTTCATCATTAGTTTGCTACAAAACCCATTGCCGTTGAGTCCATTCCGATTCATACCGACCCTGTAGGGCGCAGTAGAACTGTCCCATGGGGTTTCCAAGGAGCAGCTGGTGGATTCAAACTGCCAGCATTTTGGTTAGCAGCTGTAGCTTGCTGTAGCTCTTAACCACTGTACCACTAGGGCTCCCAATTTGGTATAGGAACAACAGTTCAAATCGTACTTACAAGCTACATAGAACAAGATCAGGAATCATGGTGAACTTTCCCACAATGTGCTACAGAGGGACAAAAGAGTAAATCAGAAAAAATATTGCAAATAAAACTGAAAACCTTATTACCCCTTTGAAGGAAACAAAAACAAAAACACCTCTGATGACATCCCCTTGGTATCATGCATGCCATTCTTGTCTCTGCAATTGGAAAAAAGTCATCTGAGTTACAGAAAGCCTAAAGAAGGCAATGATCTCAGGATGGAGATGCTATGGATGTAATTGCCAGATATGTGCTGAAGACCTACCATGTACTTAGCAAACATTATGAAGGGTATACAAAGAATAATACAAATTATTTTTACTAAAAACAGCCTGGATGCCAAGCACTGT
Source organism: Trichechus manatus latirostris (assembly GCF_000243295.1). Lineage (NCBI taxonomy): Eukaryota > Metazoa > Chordata > Mammalia > Sirenia > Trichechidae > Trichechus > Trichechus manatus. The sequence continues at coordinate 9,022,814 of NW_004444037.1, read as the reverse complement.
GCTGAGTGCCTTAATACTTAATCCATTTAAACCTCAAAACCAAAACCATTGCTGTCGAGTTGATTCTGACTCATAGCGACCTTATGGGACACAGTAGAACTGCCTCTTAGAGTTTCCAAGGAGAGGCTGGTGGATCCGAGCTGCTGACCTTTCGGTCAGCAGGAGAATACTTAACCACTGCGCCACCAAGGTTCCATTTAAACCTCAAAGCAACCCTACATAAAGAGTAAGTTTTTGTAGCAGCAGTGGCCAGTTGCTCACAAAACCTTGTTTCTTTCCTCACTGGGCACGTAGCTAGACTGCATTTTCCAGACTCCCTTATAGTTAGCTGTGATCCAACTGCTAAAGAGGAGAAAAGAAAAAGAAAAAAAAAAAAGGCCAAAATTTGAGCTCTGAGTGGAGAAAACACACCATTTTCTTAGTAGAAGCCAAGATTTTCCTAGCAGTTAGCTCTGAAAGGGACAGACATTTAAAAGCACCTACTAAGCACACAAAGCATTAGAATTAGATGCTTTCCATGAGTGCATGGGAAATAAACATAAATGGGCAAAGAGGAAGGAAAATGCAGTGTCTGAATTTTTAAGTCCTTGAAGTCCTTCACAATTGAAGAATGCCTTGTACTAAATGACTGAAACTCCAGGCAAAACAATTTTACAAAATATAACTGGAATGAATTGTATTTTTAACAATCTATTGAGATGTAATTCACGCAAATCTACTGAGATATAATCCACATATACTATGAAATTCACCCTTTTAAAGTCTAAATGCAATTTTTTTTTAGTGTATTGACAAAGTTGTACAGCCATCATCACTACCTAATTTAGAACATTTTCTTCCCCCATAAAAGAAACCCTGTACCCATTAACTGCCACTCCCTTTCCCCACTTCCTTCTCCTCCCTCCCAATCTGTTCTCTGTTGCTATAGATTTTCATATTCTGGATATTTCACATAAATGGAATCATACAATATGTGATCTTTTGTGACTGGCTTCTTTCACTAAGCACGGTGTTTTCAAGGTTCATCCATGTTATAGTATGTATCAGTATTTCATTTCTTTTTAAGGCTATGAAAATCCATTGTATGGATATACCACATTTTGTTTATCCATTCATCAGCTGATAGACTTTTGGGTTGTTTCCACTGTTGGCTATTATAAATAATGCTGGTATAACATGTATGCTGCAAGTTTTTTTTTTTTAATTGTACTTCAGGTGAAGGTTTACAGAACAAATAGTTTCTCGTTAAACAGTCAGTACACATATTGTTTTATGACATTTGTTAACAACCCCACCACATGTCAACACTGTTGTCCCTTCTCTACCTTTATATTTTTTTAATTTTTTTAATTTTTTTATTGTACTTCAGGTGAAGGCTTACAGAACAAATAGTTTCTCATGAAACAGTAGTACACATATTGTTTTATGACATTGGTTAACAAC
>NW_004444037.1:8960587-9013362 GCF_000243295.1 Trichechus manatus latirostris | reverse complement strand
CTCAACCTTGGGTTCCCTATCACCAGCTTTCCTGTCCCCTTCTGCCTTCTAGTCCTTGTCCCTGGACTGCTGTGCCTCATTAGTCCCATTTTGTTTTATGGGGCTGTCCAATCTCTGGGTGAACGGTAAACATTGGAAGTGACTTCACCACTGAGTTAAAAGGGTGTCTGCGGGCCATACTCTCAGGGTTTCTCCCGTCTCTTTCAGGCCAGTAAGTCTTTTTTTTTTTTTTTTTGTGCGTTAGAATTTTGTTCTACATCTTTCTCCAGCTCTGTCCAGAACCCTCTGTTGTGATCTGGGTCAGAGCAGTAGCCAGACACCATCTAGCTGTACTGGACTCAGTCTGGTGGAAGCCTTGGTAGCTGTGGTCCATTAGTCCTTTGGACTAATCTTTTCCTTGTATCTTGTTCTCTTCATTCTTTCTTGCTCCCGAAGGGGTGAGACCACTGGAGTATCTTAGATGGCTGGTTACAGGCTTTTAAGATCCTAGACGCTACTCACCAAGGTAGAATGCAGAACATTGTCTTTATAAACTGTGTTATGCCAATTGAGCTAGATGTTCCCTGAGAGCATGGTCCCCAGAGCCCTCTGTCCAGCAATTCAGTCCCTCAGGGAGTTTGAATACATCTAGGGAGCTTACGTGACTTTTCCTTGTACAAGTCGTGCTAGTTTCCCCAGTATTGTTTACATGTATGTGCAAGTTTTTGTTTTTATTTCTCTTGGGTATATTCCTGGGAGTGGAATTATTGGGTGATTTGGTAACTCTGTGTTTAATTTTTTAATTTTGGTGAAAATATACACAGCAGAACATACACCCATTCATGAATTTCTACGTGTAGGGGTCTTTCTTGGTTACATTCTTCACATTGTGTCACCATTCTTGCTATCTCTACCTATATTTTTTCACCACCATTGTCTTAGACTCACTACTCCATAAACTTCTCAGCTGTGCTTTAAAATTACTGTTGACAATTTGATCTCATATAGACAATTCTTTAAAAGCGCAATGCTTATGGTGAGCGTTCTGTACAAATTCAAACAGTTGTTTAGTTTAAAGATGACTTTAGGAGATAATTTCAGTTCACAATTTGAAGATTTTCTCAGAGTGATAGATTCATGGGTTCTTCCAGTCTCAGGTCCAGTAAGTCTGGATTCTGTAAGAATTTGAAATTCTGTTCCACATTTTTTCCCTTTTGATCAGGATTCATCTGCTGATTCTTTCATCAAAACATTCAGTAATGGTAGATGGGCACTATCCAGTTCTTCTGGCCTCTTCTGGCAAGGAGACAGTAGTTCATGGAGGCAGTTAGAACTGCAATCCAGTTCCTTCTCTGATTCCTGGGTCTCCTTCTTCCTCTGATGCTCCAGGTGAATAAAGACCAATTGTTGTATCTTGGATTGCTGCTTGCAAGCTTTTAACACCCTAGACTTTACTCACTGAACCAGAGAGTAGAGAAGTAACTCTAAAAAGTGTATTTTAGGCCAATTGACTAGACAGTCCCACGAAGCCACGATCCTGAATCTTTGAGCTAAAAGAACTAATCTCATGAAGTGTTTGGATTACTCAAGTAATATCAGCAACTTTTACCTCTTTTTTTTTTTTTTTTTTGGTTACTGTTGTTGTAAAACTATATATAACACAATATTTGCTTTTTCACCCCTTTTCTGATATCAGTTATACTCGTCAAGTTTTGCAACCGTTACCCTTAACTGATGCCAATTTTCCCATTACCATAAACATAAACCCATTACTTCCCAGAGAATAATTCCCTCTCTCCCTTTCACCTCCCGCCCTAGGTAACCACTAATAGCCATTGGTCTCTATATACTCACTTATTCTTGTCTTTTCATATAAAAGAGTTCATACAGTATTTGTCCTTTTGTTATTGACTTATTTCACTAAGCATAATGTCTTTGAGCTCCATCCATGTTGTAGCATGTATCAGGACTTCCTTTCTCTTTATAAAACCAAAACCAAACCCGTTGCTGTCGAGTCCATTCTGACTCACAGTGACCCTTTATAGCTGAGTAGTATTCCACTGTATGTATGTACCACATTTTGTTTATCCATTCATCTGTTAATGGGCAGTTAGGTTGTTTCCATCTTTTTGCTATTGTGAATAGTGATGCAATGAACATAGGAATGCATGTGTCTGTTCGTGTTCCTACTTTTAGGTCCCTAGAGTATGTACTGAAGCGTGGAATTGCTGGGTCATGTGGTAGTCTTACTTTCAGTTTTTTGAGGAATTGCTATATTGTTCTCCACAATGGTTGTATCATTTTACATTCTCACCAGCATTGAATAAGGGTTCTGATCTTCCTACATCCTCGCAATGTTTGTTATTTTCTGCTTTTTTTTTTTTTAACCATTGGCATTCTAGTAGGGGTGATATGGTCTGATGGTTAAGATTGTGTGTCGACTTGTTTTGGCAGTTGTATAATGTTGTGATCCCTTCCCTTTTGAGATTTGATATGTAATCACCCCCATATGGGATCTGCTGTGAGTAGCCAGTCAGTTGAAAGGGAGTTTCCTTGGGCATGTGGCCTGCATCCAAATATAAGCAGATGTTCTGGCTTTTGCCTGCTTTGGCTCCTGCAGCTGCCTCCTGTTCACCTGACCTCTAGTTCTTGGGACTTGAGCTAGCAGTTTACCTGCTGGTCTTGGATTTGCCAGCCTCTGCAGCTATGTGAATCAGGAGAAGCCTTTTGGTCGTGTCTGCCGATCTTGGGATTCGTCGGTCTTCACAGACCTGCTCTCTGACCTGTGGATCTTGAGTTTGCCAACCCCTGCAGCTACATGAATCAGGGGAAGCCTCTATCCTGATCCACAGACTTGTGATATTCCAGCCTTTACGACCACGTGAGCCATTTCCTTGATATAAACCTCTCTCTATATATATACTTATATGCTTTACTGGTTTTTGCTTCTCTAGAGAACCCAACCTAAGATATACGGTATCTCACTGTAGTTTTAATTTGCATCTCGAAGAGGAGGGACCAGTCCATGTAGAGTCATCATACTTGGTGAAGTAGAGGGTCAGCAAAAAAGAGGAAGACCCTCAACTAAATGGATTGACACAGTGGCTGCAATAATGGGCTCAAACATAGCAACAATTGTGGAGGATGGCGCAGGACCTGGCAGTGTTTCGTTCTGTTTTGCTTAGGGTCGCTATGAGTCAGAACTGACTTGATGGCACCTAACAACAACAACAGTGGCTAATGAGGATGACTATCTTTTCATGAGTTTGTTGGCTGCTTAAATATTCTCTTTGGTGAAGTGTCTGTTCACCTTGTTTGCCCTTTTTTTGATTGGATTATTTGTCTTGCTGTTACATATATATTTTGAAAAAGTTTTATATACATTTTGAATACTAGAGCCTTATTAGATATATTGTTCTTGAAGATTTTTTTCCCCCAGTCTTTAGGTTCTCTTTTTACTCTTTTGATGAACACGTATTTAATTTTTATGAGGTTCCAATTACCTATTTTGATTTCTGCTGCTCATGCATTTGTTGTTATGTTTGATAATCTATCATTAAAAAAATTAGGTCCCATAGCTTCACCCCTATATCTTCTTCTAAGAATTTTATAGTTTTAGATTTAACATTTGGGTCCTTTGATACATTTTGAATTTGTTTTTGTGTATGTTGTGAAGTACAGATATTACTTCATATTTATGCATGTGGAAATCAAATTTTGCCAGTATCGTTTGTTGAAGAGACTGTTCCTTCCCTATTGAATGGACTTAGAAGCTTTGTCAAAAATTGGTTGACCATAGATGTATGGATTTATTTCTGGGTTCTCAATTCTATTACATTGGTCTATGTGTTTATCATTAAATCAATACGAGGCTGATTTGATTACTGTAGCTGTGTTTTGATGTCAGAAAGTGTGAGGACTCCTACTTTGTTCTTCTTCTTCAAGATCACTTTCATGATTTGGGGCCTCTTGCCTTTACATATAAAGTTGAGGATTAGTTTTTCCATTTCTTTAAAAAAAATGCTGTTGGAATTTTGATCAGGATTGTCTTGAATCTATAAGTCACTCTGGGTAGTATTGACATCTTGACTACTGTCATGGATTGAATTGTGCCCCCCAAAAATATCTGTCAACTTGTCTGGGTCATGATTCCCAGTATTGTGTGATTGTGTAATTTGATGTGATTTCTTTATGTGTTGTAAACTCTAACACTATGATGAGGTTATACTGATGAAATTTACAAGATTGAATAGTGTCTTAATCCAATCTCTTTTGAGATATAAAGGAGAGACGTGAACAGAGACACACAGGAAGCTCACACCACCAAGAAAGCAGTGCCAGGAACAGAGCGCATCCTTCGGACCAGAGGTTCCTGCGCTGAGATGCTCTCAGACCAAGGGAAGACTGATGCATCACAAGGACCTTCCTCCAGAGCTGAAAGAGAGAGATAGCCTTTTCTTGGAGCTGACACCCTGAATTTGGACTTGTAGTCTACTGGACTATGAGAGAATAAACTTCTCTTTGTTAAACCATCCACTTGTGTTATTTCTATTATAGCAGCACTAGATGACAAAGACAACTACATTAAGTTTTCCAATCCATGAACATAGAATGTCTTTCCATCTATTTAGGTATTCTTTATTCTCTTTAAGCAGTGTTTTATAATTTTCATTGTATAAGTCTTTCATATCCCTAGGTGTTTTATTCTCTTAGATGCTATTGTAGATGGAATTGTTTCCCTAATTTTCCTTTCAGATTTCTCATTGCTGGTGTATAGAAACTGATATTTGTGTGTTGAACTTGTATCCCACAACTTTGATAAATTCCTTTATTAGCTCTAGAAACTTTTCAGTGGATTTTTTTGGGGGGATTTTCTATACACAGGATCATATCATCTGCGAATAGAGTTTTACTGCTTCCTTTCCAACGTGGATAATTTTGTTTCTTTTTCTTGTCATATTGTTCTGGCTAGGACTTCCAATACAATATTGAATAGGAGGGGTGACAGCAGGCATCCTTGTCTTGTTCTTATATTCAAGAGGAAAGCTCTTAATCTTTCTCCATTGAGTACAATGTTGGCTGTTGGTTTTTCATAAATGCCCTTAATCATATTGAATAATTTCCCTTTTTATTTGTATCTTGTTGATAGTGTTTATCAAAAAAGGGTGTTGAATTTTATCAAATACCTTTTATACCTCTGTAGAAATGATCATGTAGTTCTTTTCCTTTGTTCTTTTAATGTAGTGTATTACATTGATTGTTTTTCTAATGTTAAACCATCCTTGCACTCCTAGAATAAATCCCACTTGATCATGGTGCATAATTTTTAATATACTGTTGGGTTGCTGAGCATTTTGGCATCTATATTCATGAGGGATATTGGTTTGTAGTTTTATTTTCTTATGGTGCCTTTGTCTGGCTTTGGTATCAGGGTAATGCTGGCTTCATAGAAAGTGTTAGGGAGAATTCCTCCCTCTTCTACCTTTTGGAAAATTTGAACAGGATTGGTGTCAATTCTCTAAATGTTGGGTAGAATTCCCCAGTGAAGCAATTTGGTCCAAGCCTTTTTTGTTGTTTTTGGGAGGTTTTTTAAATCACTGATTCAATCTCTTCACTTGTTACGGATCTGTTGAAATTTTTTACTTCCTCTTGAGTCAGTTAAGGTAGGTTATGTGCTTTTAGAAATTTGTATATTTCTTCTATGTTGTCAAGCTTATTGGAGTACAGTTGCTCATAATATTCTGTTATGATTCTTTTTACTTCTGTTGGGTCAATTGTAATGTCTCTGCTTTTGTTTCTTATTTTGGTTATTTGTATTGTTTCTCTTTTTATCTTTGTCAGCCTAGCTGTTTTTCTATTCTCTATTTCATTTATCTATGCTATGATCTTTATTTCATTTCTTCTCAGTAACTTTAGGTTTAGTTTGCTCTTCTTTTTCTAATTCCTCAAGTTGTAAAGTTAGACTATTTGAGATCTTTCTTCTTTTGTAATGTAGGCATTTATTGCTATAAATTTCCCTCTGAGGACTGCCTTTGTTGTGTCTCATAAGTTTTAGTATGTGTGTTTTCATTTTCATTTACCTCTAGGTTTTTTTTTTTTTAATTTCGTTCTTAATTTCTTCCTTGACCCATCGGTTGTTTAGTAGTGTCTATGCTTAAATTTTTGAGGAAGTATCAAACTTTTCCAAAGTGGCTGCATCATTGTTACATTTCCACTAGCAATGTATAAGGGTTCAAATTTCTCACATGCTCATGGACACTTGGCTGTGTTTTTGATTATAGAATCCTAGTGGGTCTAAAGTGGTATCTCATTAAGGTTTTGATTTGCATTTCCCTAATGACTAGTGATGTTGAGCATCTTTTCATGTGTTTATTGGTAATTTGTATAGCTTCTTTAGAGAAACACCTATTCAGATACTTAGTACATTTTTAAATTGGGTTATTGGCCTTTTTATTATTGAAATGTATTATTGATATATTCTGGATACTAAACCCTTATCAGATATATGACCTGCAAATATTTTCTCCTGTTCTGTGAGTTGTCTTTTCACTTTCTAAATGGTGTCCTTTGAAGCACAGAAGCTTTTAATTTTGATGAAGTCTAATTTATCTACTATGTCCTTTGTGGTTTATGCTTTTGGTGTCATATCTAAGAATACATTGCCTAAATCAAGATCACAAAGATTTATGTTTTCTTCTAAGATTTTATAGTTTTAGCTCTTACCTTCGATCCATTTTGAGTTAATTTTTAAAATATGGTGTAAATTAAGAATCCTTTTTATTCTTTTGCATATGGATATTCAGTTGTCCCAGAAAGACCTAATGTAATCCTATTCTTTCCCCTCTGATGTATCTTTTGGCTCAGTGCAAGCCTGACTAAGGAATGCCCCAGCATAGAGTCATTTTGAAAAGACTGAAATTTTTTTTTTCCAATGGTTTTTCCTCCATTTGATTCTGCAGTAATAGTTTGGAAAAGTCATTAAGCTAATGGAACTACCACAGACTTCAAGAATAGAAAAAGAGAGAAGAAAGAAAGAAAGAAGGAAAGACAGAAAGAAAGAACCTAGTCAACCCTGAGGAAACGGGAACACCTGAGTTCTAGGACTACCACATTATACTATTCAAATGTCCCATTTAAATAAGAAAATCACAAAACTTACAGAGAAAAAGGGAAGAATGGCCCAATCAAAAGAACAAAATAAACCAACACAAGCCATCCTTGAGGAAGACCAGACATTGTACCCACTAAACATAGCTTTTAAAACAACTGTTTTAAATATGCTCAAAGAATTAAAGGAAAATACAAAGAACTAAAGAAAATGATGTATGAATAAAATGAGAATATTAACAAAGGGATAGAAATTATAAAAAGAAAATAAACAGAAATTCTGGAGCTGAAATGTACAATAACTGAAATTAAAAAGCAACACGTGAAAAATGTTGAATTTGTAAATGTTGATATTTTTTACAACAATAAATTTTTTTAAATTAACTAGAAGGGTTCAACTGCTCAGATTTGAGCTGGGAGAAAAAAGAATCAGTGAACTAAAAGATAGGACAATTGAAATGATCCAGTCTGAATGAATAAAGAGAAATGAACAGAGCATAAGAGATCTGTGGGATACTATTAAGTGGATCAATATATGATTATGGAGTCCCAGAAGTAGAGGAAAGAGAAAAGAGAAGAAAGAGTATTTGAAGAAATAATGTCCAAAAACTTTCCAAATTTGATGAAAGTCATAAATTTGCACATACAAGAAGCCCAAAGAACTCTCAGTAGGATAAACCCAAGGAGATTAATGCTGAGACACATTATAATTAAACTGTTGAAAACCAAAGATAGGGAGAGAATCTTGGAAGTAGCAAGAGAAAAGTGAACAGTCACAGTGTCAATTTCTAAAGACAAGTGTCAATTTCTTCTTAGAAATCATGAAGGCAAGAAGGCAGTGAGATAATAATTTCAAAGTGCTGAAAGAAAAAAAAAAAAAACTGTCATCCAGCAAAGCTGTCCTTCAAAAATGAGAATGAAATTAAGACATTCCCAGATAAACAAAAGCTGAGAGTGTGTTACTATCAGACCTGCCTTGAAAGAAATAGTAAAGGCAGTCATTTAGTTTGAAAGGTGAGGATCCTAGATAATAATTCAAATTTGTATGAATAAATAAAGACCTTTGCCAAAGGTAATTCCAAAGGCAAATATAAGGGCCAGTTTTGTTGTATTTTTTAGTCTGTAACTATATTTGTTATGTTCTACATGCTATCAAATACAAAAGTATAAATAATAATTATAAACATATGACATTGGACACATAATGTATCAATATGTAATTTGTGACATCAACAACATAAAGGGGAGGGAGCAGTGGTATATGAATAGACATTTTGGTGTTATTGAAGAGAATTTAGTATCAATTTAAACTGTTGTTGTTGTTGTTAGGTGCTGTCAAGTTGGTTCTGACTCATAGCGACCCTATGTACAACAGAACGAAACACTGCCCAGTCCTGTGCCATCCTCATGGTTGTTGTTATGCTTCAGCCCATTGCTGCAGCCACTGAATCAATCCATCTTGTTGAGGGTCTTCCTCTTTTTCTCTGGCCCTCTACTTTACTAAGCATAATGTCCTTCTCCAGGGACTGATCTCTCCTGATAACATGTCCAAAGTATGTGAGATGTAGTCTCACCATCCTTGCTTTCAATTTAAACTAGGTTGTTATAAATTTAGGCTGGTAAATGTAATCCCTATAGTAACCACGAAGAAAATGTCTAAGAAATACACACACAAAAGTAAATGAGAAGGGAACCATAATGATTTACCAAAAAAAAATCAGTAAACAAGCAAAAAAGGAAGTATTCAAGGAAATAAGGGACAAAAATATATGAGACACACTGAAAACAAATAGTAAAATGACATGAATAAGTCTTTCTTTATCAGTAATTACTTTAAATGCAGTGGATTAAACTCTCCAAACAAAAGGCAAAGATTGGAAGAATGGATAAGAAAACACGACCCATCTATACAGTATCCTGTCTACAGAAAGCCCATTTTAAATTAAAAGACACAAATATGTTGAAAGTGAAAGGAAAAAAATATTCCATGCAAATACAAACCAAAAGAGAGCTAGACTGGTGATTTTAATATCAAACAAAATAGTCTTTAAGCCAAAAACTGTATAAGAGGAGAGGTGGTCCAAGATGGCTGCTTAGTTAGCAACTCATAGTGACCCCCTTACAACAAAGATTCGACAAAACAAGTGAATTTGATATAGATGACAACTTTGGAACCCTGAGCATCAAAGGCAAGGCTGAAGAATTGGACTGAGTGCCAAGTGAAGGAGAGACTGTACAAAAACAGTGGACACAGAGAATTACAGATTGTTAGCACCCTGATAGCCTAACCTGCCCAGCATGGCCATATTAAGACAAACCAAGCAGCATTCCCAGATGAAGCCCCCATCACCTGGTGCTGCCAAGCAGGAGTGATGCTGTACCCATGTCCAGAGCCAGACAATAAGAGCTGCCCACCCTGCAAAATTTAAGTGCAGTCACTGTACTCATTGCATGCCCCCAACCCTCCAGGCCCTAGACCCATGTATCTGTGGTTCCCCCCACTCCTGTCATCTACCCCTCTACACATGCTCATAGACTAGTGGCATGCCCCACTGCCTTGACCCCTGTGCCAGAGACCCACAGAGTGGGTGGTGTCCACTTCTCCACCCAGCCACCAACACCAGGGACCCAAGGACCAGCAGTGCCTGCTCCCCCACCCAGCCACCTGTGCCAGGGGCCTGTGGACCAGTGATATCCACTCCCATGCCCAGCCACCAGTGCTGTGGGCCCATGGACTGGCAACACACCCACTCCCATGTTACACTCTAGTGAATGGGGGGCGCACCCTCTTAGTGTGTGCCCATGGACTGGAGGCATCTCCCTGCCTCAACCCCTGCAACTAAAGGTTTGTGCCCACTCTGACAACCCTTGCACAGCCCCACTTTCCCAGGGCCATTGGTGTGAGTTTCTGTGCCACCTATCTGGTGACCAGAGACCTGTGCACCCTCACATTGACTACCCAGAAGCCAGCAGTACACATACACAGCACCCAACCCAGCAACCAATGAGAATGCTCCCTGCACCCACACCCAGGTGAACAGCTGGTCTGACACATCACATCACCAGCAATGCCAGCTATGTCCTGAAAGGCACCAGCTACACCCCTGCCAAATGATGAGCAGGAGACCCTAGTGTCCTCATCTAACATCCACTTGGCTGCAACAGTACACATTCCACACCTAAACCATTCCTGCAGGCCTTTTGCACTTGCACTGAAACCCCTTGATACCTCACCACCTACTGAGATGCCAACTCATCCATGCACAGCAGGCATACCCTGTCCATTTGAGTAGCCTCTCTCACAGTGGATACAGAGAAGTCCTGCTCTGACCTCCAGAGAATGCACTAACTACTAGCACCAAACTTAATGTCTCAGAGACAGCAGACAATAACAAATTATATGAAGAAACAGGATAAGATAGTTCAAACAAATGAGCAAAATAAAGAGGCAGAAAACCTTCCTGAGGAATAAATGGTAATGAAACTACCTGCCAAGGAATTCAAAAGACTTATATATAGGATCCTCAAAGAGGTCAAGGATAACACAAAAAATTGAAGGAAAACACAGACAAAACTCTAGAAGAATTCAGGAAAACAACACAAGAATAAAATGATGAAATAAATAGACAATTGGAAATCATACAAAAACAGCAACTAGAAATCCAAAAGGTTAACAATAAGATACCAGAAAATAGACAACTCAATGGAAGGACATGAGGTAGAATTGAAGCAATGGAAGAAATACTTAGCATAATAGAGGACAAATCCCTTTACACTAATTTGAGGAACAATCAGAAAAAAGAATGAAGAAAGCCTAAGAGTTATGTGGGACACTATCAAGAGGAATAACTTACATGTGATTGGAATTCCAGAACAGGAGGAGGCAAAAAAAAAAAAAAAAGAAAAGAAAACACAGAGAGAATTTTTGAGGAATTTCTGGCAGAAAACCCTAATATCATGAAAGATGAGAAGGTTTCCATCCAAGATGCTCAATGAACCAATAAAGGACAAACCCAAAAAGAAAATCACCAAGACATATCATAATCAAACTTTCCAAAACCTAAGACAAAGAAATAATTCTGAGAGCAGCTTGGGAAAAATGAAATATTGCCTACAAAGGGGCACCAATAAGAATAAGCTCTGACTTCTGAGCAGAAACAATGCAGGCAAGAAGGCGATAGGATGACATATATAAAAACCTGAAAGAAAAGAATTGCCAAGCAAGAGTCATATATCCAGGAAAATTGTCTCTCAGATTTGAGGGCAAAACTAGGATATTTCCAGATAAATGGAAATTAAAGGAATTTGTGAAAACCAGACAACATTACAAGAAATATTAAAGGAAGTCCTTCAGACAGCGAACCAATAACAGACAACAACCTGAGATTAAGACACATGATAGCATCACCAGATACCAACCCACGTGAAAACTTTCAAGTAAAATGAAAAAGTTACAGAACTGAAAACAGGGAACTAGAGATGTCAATAAGTAATCGATGACAATTTCAAAACACCAAGAGGAATAAATGGTGTAGTTATAGAACTTCCATATGGAGAGGAAGTCAAGACAATATCAAGAAATAATAGACAGTTTTAAACTTAGGAAGATAAATTTCAGAGTAACCACAAAGAAAATTAATAAACCTACTCACCAAAATGAAAAAGAAGAAAATCTTAAAGACTCAGTGAAAACAAAATCAACAACAATGAAGGGAAAAAAATCTATAAACAAAAAATAACAAAATCCATAAACAAAACAGCATAGAAAATTACGCAGAACATAGAGACCATCAAAAACACAAAAAAGTATAACAAAATGACAGCAATAAATTCATACCTATTGTTAATCACAGTGAATGTAAATGGTTTAAATGCATCAGTCAAGAGACAGAGAGTGGCAGAATGAATTTAAAAAAATGACCCATCAATATGTTGCCTACAAGAGACACACCTTAGACACAAAGACATAAATAGGTTAAGAATCAAAGGATGGAAAAAAAACATACCAAGCAAACAGTAACCAAAAAAGAGCAAGAGTGGTGATATTAATCTCTGATAAAATAGACTTTAAGTCAAAATCCATCACAAGAGACAAGGAAGGGCATTATATAACGATTAAAGGGTCAATCCACCAAGGGGACATAACCATAATACTTACGCATCCAATGACAGAACACCAAAATACATAAAATAAATTTTAATAGTATTAAAAAGAGAAGTAGACAATTCCACAATAATAGTAGGAGCCTTTAACACACCACCTTCAACAAAGGACAGAACAACTAGATAAAAATCAACAAAGATACAGAAGATCTAAATAACACAATCAACCAACTCGACCTCATAGACATATACAGAATGCTCTGCCCGACAACAGCACAGTACACATTCTTCTCCAATGCACACGGATCATTCTCCAGAGTACAGCGTATTTTAGGCCACAAGCAAGCCTCAATAAATTCAAAAACATTGAAATAATACAAATCATCTTCTCTGATCACAACTCTATAAAACTAGAAATCAATAATGGGAAGAACAAGGGGAAAAATAAAATATATGAAAACTGAATAGCACCTTGCTTAAAACACACTGGGTAATAGAAGAAATTAAAATATTCCTAGAATCAAATAAGAATGAAAAACACAACATACCAAAACCTTCGAACACAGCAAAAGCAGTGCTTAGAGGAGAATTTATAGCAATAAACGAACACAACAAAAAAGAAGAAAGGGCCAAAATCAATAGCTTAAACCTTGTCTTAGTCATCTAGTGCTGCTATAACAGAAAAACCACAAGTGGATGGCTTTAACAAAGAGAAATTTATTCTCTCACAGATTAAGAGGCTATAGGTCCAAATTCAGGTGCCAGCTCCAGGGGAAAGCTGTTTCTCTCTGTCAGCTCTGGGGGAAGGTCCTTGTCATCAATCTTCCCTGGTCTAGGAGCTTCTTGGCACAGGATCCCCAGGTCCAAAGCTCCCAACACTGCTTCCTTGGTGGTATGAGGTCCCCATGTCTGTCTGCTCACTTCTCTCTTTTATATTTCAAAAGATATTGACTTAAGACACAATCTAATCTTGTAGATCTCATCAATCTAACTGCCGCTAATCCATCTCATTAACATCACAGTGATAGGATTTACAATACAGGAAAATCACATCAGATGACAAAATGGTGGAAAATCACACAATACTGGAAATCATGGCATAGCCAAATTGATACACATATTTTTTGGGGATAGAACTCAATCCATGACAACCATACAACTCAAACAAATAGAAAAAGAGCAGCCAAAGAAGCCCACGGTCACCAGAAGAAAGAAAATAATACAGATCAGAGCAGAAATAAATGAGACAGAAAACAGAAAAACAATAGAAAGAATTGACAAGACTAGAAGTTGGTTCTTTGAGAGGATCAACAAAATTGACAAACCACTGGCCAAATTGACAAGGAAAAGAATGAGAAGATGCAATAACCAGAATAAGAAATGAGATGGGTGCCATTATGACAGAACCAACGGATAAAAAGGATCATAACAGAATATTATGAAAAACTGTATACCAACAAATTTGAAAACCTAGAAAAAATGGGCAAATTTCTAGAAACACAGTACCTACCTACACGAACACAAATGAAGGTAGAAAATTTGAACAGGTCTATAACAAAAGAAGAAGTAGAAGTCATAAAAAAAAACTCCCAACCAAAAAAAGTCCTGACCCAGACGGCTTCACTGGAGAATTCTATCAAACATTCACAGAAGAGTTGACACTAATTCTACTCAAACTATTCTAGAACATAGAAAAGGAGAGAATACTCCCTAATTAATTCTATGAAGCCAGCATAACCCTGATACCAAAGCCAGGAAGAGACATCACTGAGAAAGAAAATTACAGACTAATATCCATCATGAATATAGACACAAAAATTCTCAACAAAATTCTAGCCAATAGAATTCAACAGCATATAAAAAATAATAATAATACTTCATGACCAAGTGAGATTCACACCAAATATGCAAGATGGTTCTACATTAGAAAATCAATCAACGTAATTCACCACATAAATAAAACAAAGGAAAAAAATCACTTGATCATCTCAATCGATGCAGAAAAGGCATTTGACAAAATCCAACACCCTTTCCTAATAAAAACACCCAGCAAAATAGGAATAGAAGGAGAATTCCTCAACACGATTAAGGACATAAATACAAAACCAACAGCCAACATTATTCTCAACAGAAAGAGGCTGAACACTTTCCCCTTAAGAATGGGGACCAGACAAGGATGCCCTTTATCACCACTGTTAGTCAATATTGTACTGGAAGTCCTAACTAGAGCAATAAGGCAAGAAAGGGAAATAAAGGGCATCCAAATTCATAAACAAGAAGTAAAACTATCCCTGTTTGCAGATGACATGATCTTATACATAGAAAATCCCAGAGATTACACAAGAAAGTTACCGGCATGAATAGAAGTATTCAGCAAAGCAGCAGAGTACAAGATCAAATACAAAAATCAGTTGGATTCTTCTACACTAACAAAGTGAACTCCAAAAAGGAAATCAGGAAAGCAACAGCATTTACAATAGCTCCCCAAATATAAAATACTTAGGAATAAATCAAACTAAGGAAGTAAAAGACTTATACAAAAAAAACTGCAAAACACTACTGCAAGAAACCAAAAGAGACCTACATAATTGGAAAAACATACCATGCTCCTGAATAGGAAGACTTAACATTGTGAAAACCTCAATACTACTCAAAGTGATCTATAGCTATAAGGGAATTCCGATCCAAATTTCAACAACAATCTTTAACGAAATGGAACAACTAATCTCCAACTTTACATGGAAAGGGAAGAGGCTCTGAATAAATGAAATATTACTCAAGAAGAAGAACACAATAGGAGGCTTCGCACTTTCCGATCTCAGAACCCTGGTAGTAAAAACAGCCTGGTACTATACAACAGACATATAGGCCAATGGAACAGAATTGAGAACCCAGAAGTAAATCCATCCACCTATGGACAACCGATCTTCGACAAAGGGTTGAAGTACATTAAATGAGGAACAGATAGTCTCTTTAACAAATGGTGCTGGCAAAACTGGATATCCATTTGCAGAAAAATGAAACAGGGTTCATACCTCACACCACACACAAAAACTAACTCAAAATGGATCAAAGACCTAAATGTAGAACCTAAAACTATAAAGTTCATGGAAGAAAACATAGGGACAAAGCTAGAGGCCCTAATTTATGGCATAAATGGAGTATCAAATATAACTAAAAACACACAAACAGCGAAAGATAAACTAGACAACTGGGACCTCCTAAAAATTAAATACTTATGCTCATCAAAAAACTTCGAAAGAGTAAAAACAGAACCTACAGACTGGGAAAAAATTTTTGGCAAAGACATCTGACAAGGGTCAAAGCTCTAAAATTTATATAAAACTTCAACACCTCAACAACAAAAAGACAAACAATCCAATAAAAAAATGGACAAAAGACATGAACAGACACTTACTTCACCAAAGAAGACATTTAGGTGGCTAACAAACACATGAAGAGATGCTCATGATCATTAGCATTTGAGAGATGCAAATCAAAACTACAATGAAATACCATCTCACCCCGACATTACTGGCACTGATCAAAAAAAGAGAAAACAACAAATGTTGGTGAGGTTGTGGGGAGACTGGAACTCTTATACACTGCTGGTGGGAATGTAAAATGGTACAACCACTATAGAAAATGGTATGGCACTTTCTTAAAAAGCTGGAAATAGAAATACTATATGACTTAACAATCCCACTTCTAGGAATATATCCTAGAGAAATAAGAGCCTTGATGCAAACAGACACATGCACACCCATGTTCCTTGCAGTGTTATTCTCAATAGCAAAGAGATGGAAACAACCTAAGTGCCCATCAGTGAATGAATGAATAAAGAAATTGTGGTATATGCACACAGTGGAATACTATACAACAATAGAGAATAATGACAAGTCTGCAAAACATCTCACAACGTGGATTAATATAAAAGACATTATGGTGAGTGAAATAAGTCAATCACAAAAGGATTAATATTGTATGAGACTACTATTATAAAAAAATCAAGAAAATGTTTATACACAGAAAGAAACATTCTTCGATGGTTACCAAGGATGGGAGGGGGAAGGAGGGAGAATCACTAACTAGATAGTAAAAAAACAAACAAACAAAAAACAACCCAAACCCATTGCCGTCGAGTCGATACCAACTCATAGCGACGCTATAGGACAGAGTAGAACTGCCCCATAGCGTTTCCAAGGAGCAGCTGGTGGATTGGAACCAGTGACTTTTTTGTTAGCAGCCAAGCTCTTAACCACTGCACCACCAGGGTTCCAACTAGATAGTAGGCCCATGTTAATTTTGGTGAAGGGAAAGGCAATACACAACATGGGGGGAAGTCAGCACAACATGACCAAGGCAAAGGATGACACTGGGAGGTACGCAAAAATAAAGGACAACTATGGTGAATACTATAGCATATATAACCCTGCAACAACAATAACAAACAATAATTTACAAGTGAATACAGATAGGTAGATATGTATGCTAAATAGGAGTGGGAGGTTGTACAGGAGTATACCCACTCTTATAAATAGGTATCATTGTGGATATTTCTGCCTACATATTTATATGTACTGTATGTATATTCATATATATAATAGAGCACATAGGGGACAGTTATGGAAACTTCTTAGACATAACCAAACACCTTGTGAGACAGAGATATTGGGATTGAAGTCTTAGCACCATAGTGTTTGAGGACATCTAGGTCAATTTAGTAAAACAGAGTTCATAAAGATAATGTTCTACATACTACTGTGGTGAGTAGCATCTGGGGTTTTAAAAGCTTGCAAGTGGCCATCTAAGATACAACTATTGGTCTCTTCCCATCTGGAGCAAAAGAGAATGAAGAAAAGCAAAGACTTAAGGGAGAAATTAGTCCAAAGGACTAATGGTCCACATGAACGACAGCCTCCCAATAGCCTGAGACCAGAAGAACTAGATGGTTCTTGGCTACCACTGTCAACTTCTCTGGCCAGGAACACAATAGTAGGTCCCCAGTAAGAGTGGGAGAAAAATGTAAAACAAAATTCAAATTCATATAAAAGACCAGAGGGTCTGGTAGAGACCGGAGGAACCACTGAGACTATAGCCCTAAGATACCCTTCTAACGTGGGACTGAAGCCACTCCCAGAGATCATCTTTCAGCCAAATAATAGACAGGCCTATAAAATAAACAATAACACCTGTGAGCAAAGTGCTCCTTAGAACAATACATTATACCAGACCAAAAGGGTAACATTTGCCCAAAAGCAAAGATGAGAAGGCAGAGAGGGGCAGGGAAACCAGAAGAATGAAAGCAGGGATCCCAGGGTGGAAATGGGGAGAGTGCTGACACATTGCAGGGATTGCAACCAATGTCACGGAACAATTTGTGTATGAATTATGGAATGGGAAACCAATTTACTATGTAAACTTTTACTTAAAGCACAATAAAATGTTAAAACATAAAAGGTGCCCCTTCATCAAATTGTTAACTACTCAAAAGTTAAGACAGGAAGCTTAGGGGGAAGTGAGTTTATGTCAATAAGGGAGGAACAAATTGAAAAAGGAATATGAAAATGGATGCACAATTTGAAGAATGTAATCAAAGTCACTGTATTGTACACGTAGAAATTGTTGAATTGGTGTGTATGTTTTGCTGTGTACATTTTCAACAAAAATTGAAATTGTGAAGTGTCAGATTGGATAGTGGAGTCCTCATTTTAGAAGTCTCATGATTGCTTGGGATTTAAAGATATACAGATTAGGCCCTTTCTTCTTTTTTAATGTAGGCAGTTACAGCTATAAATTTCTCTCTGAGTTGCCTTCACTGCATCCCATAGATGCAAAAAAAATTATGCCCCTTCATCTGATGGGTGCTGCCTCTTGGGGGAAAAACTGTTATAAGAGACAAAGAAAGATATTCTATAATGATAAAAGGACCAATTTATCAAGAAGAGATAACAACTATATGTGCATCTATAGCCAAACCAAACCCATTGCCTTTAAGTCAAACATAGTGACCCTGTAGGACACAGCAGAATTGCCCCATAGGATTTCCAAGGCTATAATCTTTATGGAAGCTGACTGCCACATCTTTTTCCTATGGAGTGGCTGATGAGTTGGAACTACTGACCTTTCGGTTAGCAGCCAAGCACTTCAACCGCTGTGCCATCAAGTTTCCTTAACCCAACAGTAGAATCCCAAAATGCGTGAAGCAAACACTGACAGAACTGAAGGGAGAAATAGACAGTTTTGTAATAATAGTTGGAGACTTCAACACACCCCTTTCAATAACAGATTTAACATCTAATCAGAAGATCAACAAGGATATAGAGGACATGAAGAACGCTATAAATCAACTAGACCCAACAGACATTTATAGAACACTTCACCCAACAACAACAGGGTATACATTCTTCTCCAGGGCACATGGATCATTTTCCAGGATAGACAATATGTTAGATCACAAAACAAGCCTAAATAAATTTAAAAAGATTAAAATTCTTCTCTGACCATAGTGGAATGCCACTAGAAGTCAATAACAGAGGGAAAACTGGACATTTCACAAAAATGTGGAAACTAAACAAAATACTATTTTTAAACAACCAATAGGTTACAGAAGTCACAAGGGAAATCAGATAATAATTACAGCTGAATGAGAATGATGGAACATACCAAAATCTATGGGATGCAGTGAAGGCAACTCAGAGAGAAATTTATAGCTGTAACTGTCTACATTAAAAAAGAAGAAAGGGCCTAATCTGTATATCTTTAAATCCCAAGCAATCATGAGACTTCTAAAATGAGGACTCCACTATCCAATCTGATTAGGTTGCCCACACAAAGACACTTTACAAAGTGTTGGCAATGGAAAGCTGTTATTATTGTTTATAGAAAGCAAACAGTAAACAACAGGAACAAATCTGAGGCAAACCAGTTTCCTCCAACCTTACCAGTACCCCACTTAGCATCACAGGAGAGTTTTTGGGTTGAATTGTGTCCCACCAAAATATGTGTTGTAAATCCTAACCCCTATACCTGTGGTTATAATCCCATTTTGGAAATGGGTTTTCTTTGTTACGTTAACAAAGTGGTATTAGCATAGGGTGTGTCTTGAGTCAATCTCTTTTGAGATATAAAAGGAGCAGATTAAGCAGCAGAGAGGGAGGAAGAGAGATGCAAAGCCACATGAAGATCGTCCAGAATCAAAAGCTCAAAGAGACCAGGACCGTCTCCCAGAGCTGACAGAGACAGAAAGCCTTCCCCTAGAGCTGGCACCCTGAATTCAGACTTCTAGCCTCCTAAATTGTGAGAAAATAAATTTCTGTTTGTTGAAGCCACCCACTGGCGGTATTTCTATCACAGCAGCACTAGATAACTAAGACAGAGAGGAACTCACTAATGTCTACCTCACCCTTCCCAAATTACCCATGTCCATTTCTGTGTCACTGGGCAGGCATGCTGTGGACCAGGTGTCAGCAGGTGTCTCTCTCTCACTCTCAGCAGATGTGTCATCAGGTCAGGTTGGGTGTGGTGTAGCTGCGTTCATTTTCTCTCTCTCTCTCCGTGGCTTTTTTTTGGCTGGGTCTGGCCCCCTGTGCTTGCTGGTACAGCTCTCAATCAGAAGTTTTGGGATAACCCTGGGCCAACACCAGGATTAGGTGGTCGTTACAACAGATCTTGAGGCAAAACTCTTTTATGCACAACACCTGTATGGTCTATGCCCAAGCCTCTGCTCCACTGGCGACCTCCTGCTTGGAGGTGCCCAGACACACTCTGCGGGCCGACTCCCCCGACTGCTGCCGTCTGCTGGCCTTGTGGTTCCCACTGCTTGCACCACTGCCATCATTTCTCTGCCACTTGGCTCTGCTGTGCTTGCTGCCATTTCTCTCAATGTTCAGCATACAGGCTTTGTCTTTGTCTTCTAGGACAGATGACCTCCCCTCCTATCTCTCCTAGATCAGGAAGCCCTATTTGAGCCTTCACATTTTAGGGTTTTTATCAGTCACTGGGTAGGCTGCAAGCCAATCCTGGTGAAGGTCAGACGGAGTGGGGATTCCAAAACCAATCCTGGTAAAGGTCAACTGATGGGCGGGACCCCCCAGCCAATCCCTGTAATGGTGGATAGCAAACCAACCAGTCTCTTGCAAGCTGCTTATGCAGAGAGTAAGCCAACCAATCCTTTAGCAGATTGGGGCCCAACCAATCATTCTGGCAGAATTACAAACCCAGGCAAGAAAGGCCACATAAAAGAAAATCAATTGTACCACAGAGCCCAAATCAATAATCTAACTTTACACCTTAAGAAACTAGGAAATAAAGAGCAAACAAAGCCCAAGCAACCAGAAGGAAAGACATAATAAAGATTAGAGCTGAGATAAACAAAATAGAGAATAGAAAAACAACAGAGAAAATCAACAAAACGAAAGTTGGTTCTTTGAAAAGATCAACAAAATTGACAAACCCACGTTGTTGTTTTTAGGTGCTGTCCAGTTGGTTCCGACTCATAGTGACCCTATGTACAACAGAACGAAACACTGCCCAGTCCTGAGCCATCCTCACAATCTTTGCTATGCTTGAACCTACTGTTGCAGCCACTGTGTCAATCCATCTCGTTAAGGGTCTTCCTCTTTTTCAATGATCCTCTACTTTACCAAGCATGATGTCCTTCTCCAGGGACTGATCCCTCCTGATAACATGTCCAAAGTATATGAGACACAGTCTCACCATCCTTGCTTCTAAGGAGCATTCTGGCCTGTACAAACCCATAACTAGACTAGACACATTATTTTATGATAGGGAAGAAGATGAAAAAAAAATCTCAACAGACCCATAACCAGTGAAGAAATTGAATCAGTAATCAAAAACCTCCTAAAAAAAACTCCTGAATCAGATCACTTCACTGGGGAATTTCACCAAACATTTAAAGAAAGAATTGACACCAGTCCTTCTTAAACTCTTCCAAAAAACAGAATAGGAGGGAACACTTCCTGACTCATTCTATGAGGCCAGCATTACCCTGATACCAGATAAAGACACCACAAGAAAAACCCATTGCCATCAAGTCAATTCTGAATCATAGTGACCCTACAGGAAAGAGTAGAACTGCCCCATAGGGTTTCCAAGGAGCAGCTGGTGGATTCGAACTGCCAACATTTTGGTTAGCAGCCAAGCTCTTAACCACTACACCACCAGGGCTCTACCACCAGAAAACTACAGACCAATATCCCTTATGAACATAAACACAAAAAGCTTCAACAAAATACTAGCAAAACAGATCCAACAACATAGTAAAAGGACTATACAGCATGACCAAGGAAGATTTATACCAGGAATAGTTCAACATAAGAAAGTCCATCAATGTATTACACCACATTATTAGAATAAAGGGAAAAACACTTGATTATTTCAACTGACACAGAAAAGGCATTTGGAAAAAATCCAACATCCTTTCATAATAAAAGTATTCAGCAATCTGGGAATAGAAAGGAAACTCCTTAACATGATAAAGGGCATTTATGAAAAACTCACAGAGAACATCATACTCAATGGTCAGGAACATTTTCACCACGGCTATTCAACATTGTACTGGAAGTTCTGTTGTTGTTAGTTGCCGGTGAGTCTACTCTGAGTCATGGTGACCTTATGTATAACAGAATAAAACATTGCTCAGTCCTGTGCCATCTTCATGCTTGCTGGTATGTTTGAGTCCATTGTTGTGGCTACTGTGTTAATCCATATCATTAAGGGTTTCCCTTGTTTTCGTTGACCCTCTACTTTACAAAACATGATGTCCATTTCTAAGGATTGGTCTTTTTTTTTTTTAAATTGTGCTTTAGTGAAGGTTTACAGAACAAATTAGTTTCTCATTAAACAATTAATACACATATTGTTTTGTGACATTGGTTGCCAACCCCACGTTGTGTCAACATTCTCCTCTTCTTAACTTTGGGTTCCCCATTTCCATTCATCCAGCTTTCCTGTCCCCTCCTGCCTTCTCATCCTTGCCCCTGGGCTGGTGTGCCCATTTAGTCTCATATACACGGTTGAGCTACATGTATTATTGTTTGCTTTATGGGCCTGTCTAATCTTTGGCTGAAGAGTGAACCTAGGAGTGACTTCAGTACTGAGTTAAAAGGGTGTCTAGGGGCCATACTCTTGGGGTTTCTCCAGTCTCCATCAGACCAGTAAGTCTGGTCTTTTTCTGTGAGTTTGAATTTTGTTCTACATTTTTTTCTCCAGCTCTATCCAGGACCCTCTATTATGATTCCTGTCAGAGCAGTCAGTGGTGGTAGCCAAGCACCATCTAGTTGTGCTGGACTCAGTCTGGAGGAGGCAGGACTGGTCTTTTCTGATGATGCATCCAAAGTAATTGAGTTGAAGTCTCACCATCCTTGCTTCTAAGGAACATTCTGGTTGCATTTCTTTGAAGACTGATCTGTTGATTCTTCTGGTAGTCCATGGTAAATTCAATTCTTCCCCCAAGCCACAATTCAAACACATCAATTATCCATCATTCAAACACATCATTATCCAGTTTTTACATGCATATGAGGCTACTGAAAAGATCATCGCTTGGGTCAGGTGCACCTTAGTCATCAAAGTGACATCTTTGAATTTTAAAATTTTAAAGAGGTCTTTTGCAGCAGATTTGCCCAATGTAATACATTGTTTGATCTCTCGACTACTACAACCATGGACGTTGATTGTTGATCCGAGTAGCGTGAAATCCTTGACAACTTCAGTTTCTTCTCCATTTATCAAGATGATGTTTACTGATCCAGTCGTGAGGATTTTTGTTTTCTTTATTATCAGATGTAATCTGTATTGAAGACTGTAGTCTTTGACCTTCATCGGCAAGTGCTTCAAGTTGTCTTCATTTTCAGTGAGCAAGGTTGTGTCATCTGCATATCACAGGTTGTTAATGAGTCTTCCTCCAATCCTGATGAAATATTCGTCATATAGTCTGGCTTCCAACTGGAACTTATCCAGAAATATTAGGCAAGAAAAAGAAATAAAAGGCATTGAAGTCAGAAAGAAGTAAAACTGTCTCTATTTGCAGATGACATGATACTATACAGAGAAAAATCCCAAAGAATCTACAAGAAAGATACTAGGTAATAAAGAAATTCAGTAATGTTGCAGGGTACAAGATCAACACAGAAATCAGCTGTATGTCTACACACCAGCAACAAACAATCTGAAAAGAAATTAAGAAAACTATCCCTTTACAATAGCACCTAAAGAACAAAATACCTATGAATAAATTTAATCAAGGAGGTGAAACACCTTTATACTGAAAAATATAAAACACTGCTGAAAGAACTGAAAGGAGATCTAAACAAATGGAAAGATATCCCGTGTTCATGGATTGGAAGACTTAATGTTAAGATGTCAATTCTACCCAAAACAATCTACAGACATAATGTAGTTCCCATTAAAATTCCAACAGTCTTCTTAAATTTTTTTTTTTGGCAGAGCAGAAATGGAAAGATGAACCCTCAAATTTATATGAAATTGCAAGGGGTTCTGCATAGCCAATACAATCTCAAAGAAGAAAAAGGGAGAAAAAACCCAACAATAATCAATGTACAAAGTAGGAGGACTCACACGTCCTGATTTCAAAGCATATTATAAAGCTATAGGAATCAAAACAGTGTGCTACTGGTATAAGGATAGATACAGAGACCAGTGGAATAGAATTGAGAATACAGAAATAAACCCACATATCTATGACCAATTAATTTGTGACGAAGTTGCCAAATCCTGGAACAACTGGATCTCTATATATGCAAAAGAACAAAATTGGACCCATACCTCACACTATATACAAAAATTAATTCAAAATGGATCATTGACCTAAATATAACAACTAAAACCATAAAACTCTTAGAAGAAAACATAGGGGTAAACCTTCAGTACCCTCTGCTAGGCAATGGAGACTTAGATATGACTCCAAAAGCACAAGCAACAAGAGAAAAAAGAAGGATAAACTGGACTTCATCAAAATTAAAAACTTATGCATCAAGGTACATTATAAAGAAAGTGAAAAGATAACCTACAGAACGGGAGAAAATATTTGGAAACCATATGTCAGATAAGGGTTTAATATCCAGAATATATAAAGAGCTCCCACAACTCAAAAACAAAAGACAAACAACCTAATTAAAAAATGGACAAAGGGCACAAATAGGTATTTCTCCAAAGAAGATACGCAAATGGCCAGTAAGTACATGAAAAGATGTTCACCATCATTAGTCATTACAGAAATCAAATCAAAACCACAATGAGATACCACTTCACACCCACTAAGATGGCTATCATAAAAACAACTACAACAAATCAAACACAGAAAATAACAAGTGTTGGTGCGGATGTGGAAAAATTGGAACCCTCATCTGTAACTGGTATGTGAATGTAAAATGGTGCAGCCACTGTGGGAAGCAGTTTGGCAGTTCCTCAATATACCAAAATAGAATTACCATATGTCCCAGCAATTCTACTCCTAGGAGTATACTCAAAAGATATGAAAGCAGGCCACAAACAGATACTTGTGTATCAAGGTTCATTGTAGCACTATTCACAATAGCCAAAAGGTGGAAACAACTCAAATGTCTATCAACAGATGAATGGATAAACACAATGTGGTATATACACACAATGTAATATTATTCAGCCACAAAGAGAAATTAAGTTCCTATACATGCCACCATATGGATGAACCTTGAAAATATGCTCAGTGAAATAAGTCAGACACAAAAGAACAAATACTGTATGGTCTCACTTACATGAAGTACCTAGAATAGGCCAATTCATTCAGGCAAAAGATGATTACCAGAGATACAGTCAATCACAGAGCAAAAAAAAAAAGAAAGAAAGAAACACTTCCCCCAGTTCTACCCCAGAGATTCTAATTAAGTTGGTCTGGAATGTGAAACCAAGAATCTGCATATTTAAAACAACAACAGCAACAAAACAAACAAAAAACAATTAACTGTAAATGAGAGAGTTTATTTCTGAACTCTCAATCCTATTCCATAGAATTCCATTTCTATATGTCCATTCTTGTGACAAAGAGTACTAGTAAGTAATTGATTTGGGACACTTTCCTGGTAACTGCCATGTAATTAGAGCAATCATTGATTTTAAGTGATTCTCAAACTTTTTTTCATTTTCATTTCATTTTGATAAAGTATATATAACAAAAAGTTTGCCATTTTAGCCATTCCTAAGTGTACAATTCAGTGATATCAATCTTTCACCATGCTGTGCTACCATCACCACTATCCATTTCCAAATGTTTTCATCACCCAAAACAGAAACTCAGTACCCCTCAGCAGTAACTCCTATTCCCTCCTTTTCCCAGCCCCTGGTAACCACTAATAATCTTTGTCTCTATTCATTTGCCTGGTCTGAGATATTTCATTTAAGTGGGATTATACCATATTTGTCCTTTTGTGTCTGATTTTTTCGCTCAGCATAATGTTTTCAAGATTTATCCATGTTGTGGCATGGATTAGAACTTTATTTCTCTTTAAGGCTGAGTAGTAGTCCATTGCATGTATATACCACTTTTTGTTAATCCATTCGTCTGTTGATGGACACTTGAGTTGTTTCCACCTTTTGGCAATTGTGAATAATGCTGCAATGAACACTAGAGTCCTTCCTTTCAAGACTCTTCGGTGTATACCTAGGAGTGGAATTACTGGGTCATGTTGTAATTCTATATTTAACTTTTTAAAGAACAGTCAAACTGTTTTCCATAGAGGCTGCACCGCACCATTTTACATTCCCACTGTCAATTCATGAGGGTTTGAATTGCTCCACATCCTCGCCAACACCTATTTTTTTTCTTTTTTCTTTTTTTATCGTAGCCATTCTAGTGGGGGTGACATGACATCTCATTGCGATTTTGATTTCCATCTCCTTAATGATTAATAAGAAGCCCTAGTAAGCTTAGGCTATTACCAAAAAGGTTGGCAGTTTGAATCCACCAGCCACTGCTTGGAAACTCTATGGGGCAGTTCTACTCTGTCCTATAGGGTTGCTACGAGTCGGAACCCACTCCACCACAAGGGGGGCGGGGCGGTGGGATTTGGTTTAATGACTAATGAAGGAGCTGTGGCGGCTCAGTGGTTAAGTGCTTGGCTGCTAACCAAAACGTCAGCTGTTGGAACCTACCAGCTGCTCCTCAGCAGAAAGGCTACAGCCTTGGAAACACTATGGGGCAGTTCTACCCTGTCCTATAGGGTCACTAGGAGTCTAAATCCACTATATGGCAACAGGTTTGGTTTTTAATGACTAATGACATTGGGCATTGTCATGGATTGAATTATGTCCCCCCAAAAAATGTGTGTATCAGTTTGGCTGGGCCATGATTCCTGGTACTGTATGATTTTCCTATACGTTGTAAATCCTGCCTCTATGATGTTAATGAGGGAAGATGGGTGGCAGCTGTGTTAGTAAGGCAGGCCTGGATCTACAACTCTGGAGTGTATCCTGAGGCAATCTCTTGAGATATAAAAGACAGAAGTGAGCAGTGAGGCAGGGGGACCTCATACCATCAAGAAAGCAGTGTCAAGAGCAGACCGCGTCCTTTGGACCGGGGTCCCTGCGCAGAGAAGCTCCTAGTCCAGGGGAACACCGAAGAGAAGAAGGCCGACAGAGAGAAAAAGGCTTCCCCTGGAGCTGACGCCCTGAATTTGGACTTTTAGCCTACTTGACTGTGAGGAAATAAACTTCTCTTCATTAAAACCATCCACTTGTGGTATTTCCGTTGTAGCAGCACTAGATGACTAAGACAGGCATCTTTTCATGTGTTTGTTGACCACTTGTATATCCTCTTTGGTGAAATGTTTATTCACGTCCTTTGCCCATTTTTCAGTTAGGTTGTCTTTTTGTCGTTAAGTAGTAGGAGTTCTTTATATATTTTGGGTATTAAACCCTTATCAGATTTATAGGTCTCAAAAAATTTCTCCCAGTTTGGAGGTTGTGATTCTCACATTTTTTGGCCATCCATTATTGTTTGTTTAATTTCAAAGTAAACTTTCCAGAAGTGATAAATGATAAACTTTTCTAAAAAAAAATTAAAGCAAGTTAAAATAAATTGTTTTGAGAACGTTCTAAATTTTTCAAGACATCCTACCCATTGCCATCAAGTGGAGGCCAACTCACAGCGATCCTATGGGACAGAGTAGAACTGTCCCATAGGGTTTTCAAGGCCGTAATCTTTACGGAGGCAGACTGTCACATTTTTCTCCCTGCAGAGCAGCTGGTAGGCTCGCCGCTGACCTTTGGGTTAGCAGGCGAGCGCCTAAGCACGGCGCCACCAGGGCTCCTTTTCAAGACATCCTAGGGTGTGATGGCATTTGATCGAAAAATAACTGGCCTAGTTCACTCGCTCCACTGTTAATTTAAACGTCTCCCACCTTCTCAGGGATGGGCACTCTTACACATGTGTCATTATTCCTAAGGTTAGGAAGGCAGAGTTTTCACTCGATCAGTTGTTTTCTCTCCCCTGAGCAAGGGTTTCAGCATCTCTAAAACTCATAGAAAATCCTACAGCCTCTAGAACTTTTTGCCCACCCTTCCAGAACGCAATTTGTTTACTACCAAAGCTGGGAGGAGTAAGCATAGTCAGGTGGCTTTTCTGCGAGCCCACACGCCTCTGCCTCGGGAGCATCGCCCTGCCCCTGCGCTCGCCAACGTCCTGCTAGCGCTACGCCCCCGGAGTAAGGCAACCAAAGCACCAGAGTCGGGAAATGTTGGCCTTCTCCCTCGGTTCTGGCTGCCCTAGCTGGGTCTCCAGCTCTTCCCCTCCGCCTTCGCCCCGCAACGCACTTCCGTGGGCTTCGCGTCCCTCTGATCCGAGGTTGCATTTGTTCTCTCCCTGGTGATGCTGGCAACTCTCCATCCCCGGGGCTGTTCTGCCAGCGCCTGGGCAACCTCGTCCTTGTCCGACGGCGAGGTTCGAGGCCCCGCGCCCCAGAGCCGGGACGCGTGTCCCCTGCAGTCTGCAGTCGCATTGGTGCAGAAGGCCGGCGCCAGGGCGCGGTCGGGGCTCAGGCGGGAGCCACTGCGAAGGCAGCGAGAAGACAAGAGGTGCCCGCGGCGGGCGGTGAAGCGCGTACGGGCGGCGCCCGGCCGGGGTGGGCTGGGAGTGGTGGGGAAGGAGGCGGACTGGCCGCCCAGCGCACGCCCACCTGGACTCGGCCCGCAGACGGCTGCGGCAGCGCGCGCTTGGGGACTTGGAAGGGACACAGGCCCGAGAGGACGCGACTGCGGGCGACGGGCGCGGCTCCCACGCAGGGGCGCAAGGCGCAAGGCGGCCCGGCCTCAGCTGCTTTCCTAGGAAGCGCCCCTTCACGCCGCGACGATGCCCTCCCTGTGGAAAGAAATCATCCTGGAGACCCTGCTGGGTAAGCCGAGGCCGCCCCCACCGAGCGTCCGCGGGTCCCCGCTCTCCCTCGTCCGGCCCGGCGCCGCGGCGCTTGACGAGGTTGGCAGAGCTCTGGAAGGAGAAAAGCGCGCTCCGTGCCCAGAATGGAGTTGCTTATCGCCCCCTGGAAACTTTTGCTACCGAGGGGGAATAAAAGAAACGACCTAGATTCAGGTTCTGAAGCGGAAGATTCAGCAAGGCTCCCGCGGCAGACGAAGCCGCCGGACCTCCCATAGCGTTCTGGAGCTGCGCTCAAGGGGCGCGATTCTGCACTTGTCGCCCTGGAACCGTCGCGGCAGGGACTGCTTCCAACCTCCCAGCTTTGACCTTTAAGTTTAACGAATAAAATTCAGTACTGAACTGTAACTTTCAGAAGGAAAAGGGCACCAGTTTCCTCCGGGGGCTGTAGGTGGGCACAGGGCAGTAGCTGCTGCTCTCGGCCTTGGAGGTGGCTACACACTTTGGCGTTTGGTGAAAAGCCTAGGACTCGAGTCCCGTTTGCTTACTTAGCAGCTTTGCAGAAAGTCCTGTGGACAATTGTTAGTGTAATTCTATAAGATTAAAATCAGAGTTACTGGACAAACGTTTGAGAGATTGCTAGAATTCCGAGATTCGGTATGAAACAAGGATCCCCCTGGCCTGGGAGGGGCGCCTTCCTGAGAACTTTATTCAGTAGGAGCTGGTAATTCAGGATTCTTGGTTGCTCTTTTTTTGGCTCAGTCAGTATCTCCTAAGTTAAAAAACAAAACAAAACAAAACAAAACAACTTACCATCCCGGCCATTCCAACTCATGGTGACCCCGTCTCCTAAGTTGTTACTGTTAGTGCCCTAAAGTATTTTCTGACTCCTAGTGACCCCATGACAAAGTGGTGCTTTCTAGGCTGTAAGTTTCATGGAAGCAGATCGCCAGGTCTTTCTCCCATGGAGCTGCTAAGCGGGTTTGAACTTCCAACCTTTTAGTTAGCAGCCCAGTGTTTAACCTTTTGGGCCACCAGGGCTCTGTATCTCCTGAGTAGGGGGACGTAAAGTGACTAACGTTCAGTAAGTTTCTAGGGCTCTAGATAATCCATGTACTTGATCTCTTTTAATCCTGCTAGCAGCTCTGTGGGAGTCTCTGGGTGGTGCAAACACGCTGGGCTGGAGGCATCTAGGAAGAAAGCCCTGGCAATCTACTTGAAAGATCAGCCATTGAAAACTGTATGTAACACAGTTCTACTCTGACACACACGGAGTCGCTATGCGTTGGAATGGACGGCAACTGATCTGGTCTAGCAACTCTGAGGTCATTAAATGTCCTAATTTTGCTAATTAAGAAAGGGAAGTTGAGAATGTAACTTGGGAGAAAGTAACCATACATAGTGGTTAGATTAGGCCGATTTTGGAGCCATCTGCCTGGATACAAATTCACCCTGCCATTTGCTACTTGTATAACCTTAGGCACTTAACTTTCTGAGTCTCAGGGTTTTTATTTTGTTTAGGTGTGTGTGTGTGTGTGTGTGTGTGTGTGTGTTTTGCATTTGTAAAAGAGGGGTGAAAACAGTTATCAACCTCCTGGGACCCGAGGCTGTGTGAGGAATAAGAGAGATGATCGTGTTAATACTTAGCACAGAGTTTAGGAAATGTAAGTGCTCATGCATGTTATCATTATTGAACAAAGTTACAGTCAGTAGTTGACAGAGATGGGTATTCTAACATATCACACTGCCTCCTAAGGGTTGAGTTTTAAATAGATTTAAATGGAAAAAGGTTGTTGTCTTAACCAAAGTGCCTTTGGATGTTGTCTGAGGTGGGAGAAGGAAGTCTATCTGTTTGTTGCTCTTTTTGATTTTCATATTTGACATTAAGTAGGGGTCAAATTATGTAAGGAAATTTTAGCAGTCAGGGTCCTGGCAGGAAACAGAATTCATCATCGATGGTCCAAATGAAGGAGCTTTAATAAAGGGACTATCTATGGGGATATGGACAAGGTTAAAGGGATAAACAAGGGATGTTGAGGATCTCCCAACAGCAGGCAGCCATTCTCAGCCTGGGCCTGACCGGAAAGGTGGGGGAGATTGTTTATGTTACTGGAACTCAGGGAGGGTGGCCATTGGGAGCAAGCGTAGTGGACAATGCCAAAGTTACATTTGTCTCTCTCTTTAAAAATTTTTATAGGATACGTTTCTTGGTCTCTTTACCATGGCCTCGGACCGATGATCTATTATTTTCCTCTGCAAACACTAGAACTCACTGGGCTTGAAGGTTTTGGTATAGCGTTTCTTTCTCCAGTATTCCTAACAATTACTCCTTTCTGGAAATTGGTTAACAAGAAGTGGATGCTAACCCTGTTGCGGATAACAACTGTTGGTAAGTTTTAGAAATGTTTCCTTAAGAGTTTTTTCAGTTAAAAATTAAGTGAAGTTATGTAAACAGTTCTTTGAAAGTTAAATGCTTCAATAAAAAAAATAAGAGATTTCTCTTTCCCTTACTACTACTTCAGAAGAATTTTAGTAAAATTGGAAGACTAGATCAAGAGTAAATGTGTTTTACATTTCTAATTTTCCAATCAGATTAGAAATCTAAAAATTGCTGAAAAGAGGAGGGGAAAAATACCTCAGAGAACTGGTTAACTCTTGAATATATTGTGGTCTTTTTTTAAACTATGGTACAAAATTCAAAAGCCATTTTAAAGGATTGTTAACTAATACGGCATAGAAAATACAAAAATTGTACATCACAAACACAACAGTAAGAAAAGTCAAATAACAAAATAGGTAAAATGTTTGCAACTCTTATTCCAAAGACTAATTTCCCTAATACGTATATTTGTTGTTAATTGCTGTTAGTTGCCGTCAAGTTTGCTCCCACTTTATGGCGACCTTAATATGTAGAGTTGCTACAAATCAATAATAAAAAAGATGAACAATCCAATAGAAAAGTGAGCAAAAAAATGATCAATTCACTAAAAAGGAAATACAATTGATTTTTTAAAATATAACAATATGAATAGAAATACAAAATATACCCACATATGTACACACACGAGCATATCAGATTAACAAATAACAAATTCTGATAATATTGTGTTTTGGGGATGGGAAAACAGGCAGTCATACATTACTGGTAGGAATATGGGAATGTAAATTGGCACAATCTCTATGGAGGGAAATTTAGCAGTATTTATCAAAATTATAAATGTACATACCCTTTGACCCAGCAATTCCACTGCTGGGAGTAAATCCTACAGACATATTCACATATGTGTGAAATGATAAAAATACAAACTTATTTAATCATTGCAACAGTATTTGTAATAGCAAGATTGGAAATAACCTAAATGTCATCAGTAAATTATGGTTATGAAACTTGGAATACTGTGCAGCTATTAAAAAAATGATAATGTTATTTATGTAATAAATGGAATGTTCTTCAAGATATATTGTTAAGTGAAAAAGGAAAATACTGAACAATGTGTACAGAATGCTAATATTTTCCTCATACGAAAAAAGGTTGGGTGACAGCATATCCAGTATTTGATTGAACATGCATTAACTATCTCTAGAAAGATTAAAAAAAAAAAAAAAAAGCTTCCAGGGTGGAGAACATATCTAGAGTCAGGTATGGAAGGGGAACTTTGCACTGCGTACATTTTCTACCTTTTAATTCTGAACCATTAGAAGATATTACATTACCAAAAAATAACGATTACATTTTTTAATGTACATTTACAATCACAATAACTTGAGATTTTTAATATTAATAACTACTGAGACACCTTGAAGAAGTATTTGTAGTTAAAAAATAGTAAGAAGATGAAGTCATGGAGAAAACGTTTCAAAAACAAAACGACCAGACTCTCTAGTCTGGTTAAATCTGCCTGAAAACTCTGGATTCTTACCCTTCTGCTATACTTCAGTTGTTTTTTTCTGAGAAGTTTTTCGAAGGCATTTGTTCATGAACCATGCTGTCTAGTTCTTCTGTGTGGAGTCATTTGACTCTTTTCAGAAACAGTGACTGGATTCGCTATGAAGTTGACACTTGCTTTTCTGTGAGTCAGGCCCTAAAGAAGACAGAACGTGATTAGTGCAGTGAGTTCTGTGGTTGCTCAAGTACAAAACCAAAAACCAACTAAACCTGTTGCCGTTGAGTCAATTCCAACTCATAGCAACTTTATAGGCCAGAGTAGAACTGCCCCATAGAGTTTCTAAGGAGCAGCTGGTGGATTCAAACTGCTAACCTTTTGGTTAGCAGTTGAGTTCTTAACTACTGTGCCACCAGGGCTCTATAGGGAATCAAATTGACTACAGCAACTCAAAAGATCAGATAGGAAGCTTAGAGGGCAATGAGTTTATGTTAACTGGGAGGAACAATTGGGAAAAGGAGGGTGAGAATGGTTGCACAACTTGAAGAATGTAATCAGTGTTACTGAACTGTACGTGTAGAAATTGTTGAATTGGTGTATGTTTTGCTGTGTGTATTTTCAACAACAAAAATAAAGTTAATTATTTAAAAAACAAAAAAACAAGTGCTCTATGCCAAACCGAATGGTGCTTAACTACCATTACTGAACTTTTGGATCAAAGATTCTACAGAAGGATCCTGACCAAAAGTGGGGAGAGGGAGGAATGAAGAACAGAATTTCAAATTCTCATGGAATCCAAACTTTCTGGAGCCATTGAGGCTAGATGAACCCCTGAAAATATTGCCCTGAGATAATATTTAAACTTTAAGCCAAAAATATCCCTGAAGTCTTCTGTAAACCAAACAATAGTTTAGCTTAATTAGTAAAGAATGTCTGTCTTGACAAGGTCATGGAAGCTCCATAGACACATCCAAACTCCCAGAGGGCCCGAATTACTGGGCTGAGGGCTGTGGGAACCATGGTTTCAGGGAACATCTAGCTCAAATGGCATAACATAGTCTGTAAAGAAAATGTTCTACGTTTTACTTTGGTGAGTAGTGTCTTAGTAGGGTCTTAAAAGCTTGTGGGCAGCCAGCTAAGATACTCCACTGGTCTCACCCCATCGGGAGCAAGGGAGAATGAAGAAAACAAAGACACAAGGGAAAGATTAGTCCAAAGGACTAATGGACCACACCTACTGTGGCCTCCACCAGACTGAGTCCAGTATAGCTAGATGGTGCCTGGCTACCACCACTGACTGTTCTGACAGGGATCACAATAGAGGGTCCCAGAGAGAGCTGGAGAAAAATGTAGAAAAAAAAATCTAACTCACAAAAAAAGACCAGACTTGTGGGCCTGATAGAGACTGGAGAACCCTGAGAATATGGCCCCCAGACACCCTTTTAGCTCAGTAATGAAGTCACTCCTGAGGTTCACCCTTCAGCCAAAGATTAGACAGGCCCATAAAACAAAACGAGACTAAAGGGGCACACTAGCCCAGGGGCAAGGACTAGAAGGCACGAGGGGACAGGAAATCTGATAATAGGGAACCCATGGTCAAGAAGGGAGAGTGCTGACATGTTGTGGGGTTGGTAACCAATGTCACAAAACAATACGGGTACTAATTGTTTAATGAGAAGCTAGTTCTGTAAATGTTCATCTAAAGTACAATTAAAAAAAAACAACTAAAAAGAACAAGAATGCTTGCCTTGAACATTGCGTTCTTTTAAAGAACTATCTGTATGGGATCAAATTGACAACAGCAACTCATGGAGGCAATTAGACATGAATTCCATTTCCTCCTCCTATTCCTGACTCTCCTTCCTCTATTGCTCCAAGAGAATAGAGACCAATTGTTGTACCTTGTTTTTTAAAGAGTACCAGCTCAAAAAGAGCAGGGGTAAAGACCACTGAAAATGCCCCCTTTGAAAGAACAGTGTCCATAAAAATGGAAAGACATGTCAAATGATCATGAAGTTTTCAGCTCCTGAAATAATAGAAATGGCACTTTTCTATCCTGAACTGAAAATATAGTAACTGAGTTCAACTGCGGTCAGCTTACAGTATCCTTACATGAATTACTATGACCCGAGTGTTGCAGATTTTGTTTTCTCATCATGTTCCGTGATTGGCTTCTATGGGAGTGATCTCATCAGTGGCACTGCTTCTTCACCTTTGCTCATTGTTGCCTGTGCTAGTCTTACCTACTGAGCAGTTGCTAGGATAGCTTTCCGTTATTCAAGTCTAGCTCTGGCCCGGTAACTTCTCTTGGATGTATGGGACATGATATTGGATAACTTTGGAGTGGGTATGGCATTTGATTGGGAATCTTCCTGTTGTTCCTCTTTTATATCCTCCCTCAATGAAACCATCACCTTGAACAGAAGTAGAATCATATTTGGGAAAATGGAGTAGATGGGAAAAATGACTCAGAGTTGAGGATGAAGAGGCCACTTTCTGCCAAATACTCTTGCAGGTAACCACTGAGCTTTGTTCATGCTAACCAGAAGCTTAAGCAATCCATGATTTGCCTTAAAACTCTTTCCACATGCTTCTTAAGGATGTGAGGTAGCTTTTTTTTTAAATTGTGCTTTCAGTGAAAGTTTACAGCTCAAGTTAATGTCTCACGAATTGTTGCGTGACACTAGTTGCAGTCCCTATAATGTGACAGCACACACCCCCTTTCCACCCCGGGTTTCCCGTGTACATCCAACCAGCTCCTGTCCCTGTCTGTCTTCTCATACTGCTTCCAGACAGGAGACACCCATTTAGTCTCCTATATCTGCTTGAACTAAGAAGCACACTCTTCACGATATTATGTTTTATAGTCTAGTCTAATCTTTGTCTGAACAGTTGGCTTCAGGAATGGTTTTAGTTCTGGGTTAATGGAGAGTGGATCCAGGGGCCAAGTCTTCAAGGGTTCTTCTAGTCTCAGTCAGACCATTAACTCTGGTCTTTTTACGTGAATTTGAGTTCTGTGCCCCACTTTTCTCCTGCTCTGTCAGGGACTCTGTTGTGTTCCCTATCAGGGTGGTCATTGGTAGTAGCCGGGCACCATCTAGTTCTTCTGGTCTCAAGCTGATGGAGTCTCTGGTCCTAAGGTGCTTGGAGCCCTGGTGGCACAGTGGTTAAGAGCTTGGCTGCTAAACAAAAGGGCGGCAGTTTGAATCCACCGGCCAGTTATTGAAACCCTATGGGGCAGTTCTACTCTGTCCTATAGGGTTGCTGTAAGTTGGAATCAACTCAATGGCAACGAGTTTGGTTTTTTTTTTTTTTAAGGTATTCTTATATAACTACAGAGAAGGTATGATGTTAAATGCTATCTCACCTCCGGCATCTCATATTTTAGGTTAATTACTGTGTAATTGGAATCCCTGGTTAGTGCAAATAGTTAATGTGCTTGGCTGCTAACCAAAAGGTTGGAGGTTCAGGTCCACCCAGAGGTGCCTTGGAAGAAAGACATGGCAATCTACTTCCAAAAAAATAGCCATAGAAAACCCTGTGGAGCACAGTTCTACTCTGACACACATGGGGTCACCATGAGTCAGAATCAACTCAACAGCAACTTGTACTATGTAATTAACTGTAAAACTAGTTCACACTCTTGTTGATGTAGGTTATTTTTTACCTTAAAGATTTTGACCCACTAGGATGGCTGTTATCAGAAAGGAAGACAATAACAGGTGTTGATGAGGATGTGGAGATACTGGAATCCTCCAATACACTACTGGTGAAAATGTAAAACAGTGCAGCTGCTTTAGAAAAGTTTGGCAGTTCCTCAAACAGTTAACATTAAAAAATAATAATGATGATGATAAAGTTACTGTATGACCTAGCAGTTCTGCTCCTAGGTATATATACCCAAGATAATTGAAAACATATATTCACAGAAAAACTTACATGCAATTGTTCATACCAGCATTATTTATAATAACCAAAAGTGGAAACGACCCAATTGTCTACCATCTGATGAATGCATAAACAAAGTGTGCTTTATCCATGCTATGGAATATTACCAGCCATAAAAAGGAATGAAGTACTGTTACATACTACAACATGGTTGTTGTTGTTGTTAGGTGCCGTCTGGTTAGTTCCAACTAATAATGACCCTGTGAACAACAGACTGAAACACTGCCTGGTCCTGCGTCATCCTCACAATTATTGTTACACTTGAGCCCATTGTTGCAGCCACTGTGTCAATCCATCTCAGTGAGGTCTTCCTCTTTTTCACTGACTGTCAACTTTACCAAGCATGATGTCCTTCTCCAGGGACTGATCTCTCCTGACAACATGTCCAAAGTATGTAAGGCCTAGTCTCGCCATCCTTGCTTCTAAGGAGCATTCTGGTTGTACTTATTCCAATACAGACCTGTTCGTTCTTTTGGCAGTCCATGGTATATTCAGTTCTTCACCAACACCACAATTGAAAGGCATCAATTCTTCTTTGGTCTTCCTTATTCGTTGTCCAGCTTTTGCATGCATCTAAGGTGATTGAAAACACCATGGCTTGGGTCAGGCCCACCTTAGTTCTCAAGGTGACATCTTTGCTTTTCAACACTTTAAAGAGGTCTTTTGCAGCGGATATGCCCAACACAATACGTCGTTTGATTTCTTGACTGCTGCTTCCATGGGTGTTGATTGTGGATCAAAGTAAAGTGAAATCCTTGACAACTTCAATCTTTTCTCCATTAATCATAATGTTGTTTATTGGTCCAGTTGTGAGGATTTTTGTTTTCTTTATGTTGAGGTGTAATCCATACTGAAGGCCATGGTCTTTGATCTTCATCAGTAAGTACGTCAAGTCCTCTCCCCTTTCAGCAAGCAAGGTTGTGTCAACTGCATATCGCAGGTTGTTAATGAGCCTTCCTCCAATCCTGATGCCCCGTTCTTCTTCATAGAGTCCAGCTTCTCGGATCATTTGCTCAGCATACAGATTGAATAGGGATGGTGAAAGGATACAACCCTGACACACACCTTTCCTGACTTTAAACCACGAAGTATCCCCTTGTGCTGTCCAAACAACTGCCTCTTGATCTATGTACAGGTTCCTCATGAGCACAATTTAAGAGTTCTGGAATTACCATTCTTTGCAGTGTTATCCATCATTTGTTATGATCCACACGTTGAATGCCTTTGCATAGTCAATAAAACATAGGTAAACATCTTACTGGTATTCTCTGCCTTCAGCTAGGATCCATCTGACATCAGCAGTGATATCTCTGGTTTCACATCTGGCCTGAATTTCTGGCAGTTTCCCTGTCGATATACTGCTGCAGCCGCTTTTGAATGATCTTCAGCAAAATTTTACTTGCGTGTGATATTAATGATATTGTTCAATAATTTCTGCATTTGGTTGGATCACCTTTCTTGGGAATAGGCATAAATATAGATCTCTTCCAGTCGATTGGCCAGGTAGTTGTCTTCCAAATTTCTTGGCACAGATGAATGCATCCGTTTTTTGAAACATCTCAATTGATATTCCATCAATTCCTGGGGCCTTGTTTTTTGCCAATGTCTTCAGTGCAGCTTGGACTTCTTCCTTCAGTACTATCAGTTCCTGATCATATGCTACCTCTTGAAATGGCTGAAGGTTGAACAATTCTTTTTGGTATAATGACTCTGTGTATTCCTTCCATCTTCTTTTGATGCTTCCTGTGTCGTTTAATATTTTCCCCATAGAACCCTTCACTGTTGCAGCTCGAGGCTTGAGTTTTTTCTTTAGTTCTTTCAGCTTGAGAAATGCCGAGCTTATTTTTCCCTACAACATGGATAAACCTCAAAAAGCATTATACTAAGTGAAAGAAGCCAGTACAAAATACCACATATTGTATGATTCCGTTTACATGAAATGTCCAGACTAGGTAAATCTATAGAGATAAAAAGTAGGTTCATGATTGCCAGGGGCTGGGGGTGGGCACTGGGGAGTGACTGCTAATGGGTATGGGGTTGCTTTTTGGAATGATGAAAATGTT
Source organism: Trichechus manatus latirostris (assembly GCF_000243295.1). NCBI lineage: Eukaryota > Metazoa > Chordata > Mammalia > Sirenia > Trichechidae > Trichechus > Trichechus manatus. Next base: position 8,974,891 of record NW_004444037.1, on the reverse strand, counting down.
CTGGAGTTAGATTGTGGTAAGTGTTGCAGCTTTGTGAATATACTAAAACCATTCAATTGTACACTTTAACACGGTGAATTTTACGGTATGTGAATTATTCCACAAAAAAATTTTAAAAAGAGATAGATAGATATAGGAGCCCTGGTGGCACAATGGTTTAAGTGCTCAGCTGCTAACTGAAAAGTCAGCAGTTTGAACCCAGTGGTTCTGTGGGAGAAAAGACCTGGCTATCTGCTCCTGTAAAGTTTACAGCCTAGGAAACCCTATGGGACAGTTCCATTCTGTCACATCGGGTTGCTATGAGTCAGAATTGACTTGATGGCACACAACAATAGCAAAATTCATATATATGTATTCTGTTTATATATGTATGTTTATACATACATATATATATATATATAAAACAACACAACAACAACTCATTGCCGTAGAGTCAATTCCAACTCATATCGGCCCTATAGGACAGAGTAGAACTGCCCCATAGGGTTTCAAGGGGCAGCTGGTGGATTCAAACTGCCAACATTTTGGTTAGCAGCCAAGCTCTTAACCACTGCGCCACCACATCACCATATGTATATATATTCTACTTCCTGAGTATAAAGGTGGTATCAGTCACATTTCTCAGGTGCAGATCGAGTACTAATGCGTGATTGCCAGAAATGCTTAGCTCTCCTTACATCTGTTTGCAGGCAGCATAGCCTCTTTCCAGGCTCCAAATGCCATACTTCGGCTGGTGATCCTTGCCCTTGGTGTGTCTTCCTCACTGATAGTGCAAGCTGTAACTTGGTGGTCAGGAAGTGGTCTGCAAAGGTATGGTTTGTATCTTATGCTCTTATAGACGGACAAGTCTGGTCAGTTGACAGAGGAAAATGTGGACATCAGGAGATTCAAGTTATAGCTCTTCGTTCCATTATTTACTTTCCGTGTGGCCTTGCAAAGGAGCTTTGGTGGTACAGTGGTTAAGCACTTAGCTGCTAACTGAAAAGTTGGTGAGTCGAACCCACCAGCCACTCCACAGGAGAAAGATGTGGCAGTCTGCTTCTGTAAAGATTACAGCCTTGGAAACCCTATCTGACAGTTCTACTCTGTCGTATGCGGTTGCTATGAGTTGGAATCAACTCAGTGGCAGTAAGTTTGGTTTAATGGCTTTATGGCCTTGCAGAAGTCTCTCACTCTCTCTCTTTTTCCTTTTCACAAAACTAGGTTGTGAATAATTGCCATCAATCTCAAGAAAGTTTTGAAAATTAAAGAGTTATAACAAGTTGCTTATGTAGTGGCCTATAAAAAGGCTACCAACCAAAAAAAACCAAACCCACTGCCGCTGAGTTGATGCCGACTCATAGTGACCCTATAGGAAGAGCAGAACTGCCCCGTAGGGTTTCCCAGGAGCAGCTAGTGGATTTGAACTGCTAAACTTTTGGTTAGAAGCCAGTCTCTTAACCACTGTACCACCAGGGCTCCATATGTTACCAAGAACACTATTTCTGATACTGATTTTATGAAACTGACATTAATGATGGACACAGTACAGTGACTGCACGTGAAAAGTCTTTAAAAATACTTTTACACTTGTAGGTACGTCAGAATCTGGGGATTCATTTTAGGACAGATTCTTCTTCTTGTTCTCCGCATATGGTACACTTCTCTAAACCCAGTCTGGAGTTATCAGATGGCCAACAGAGTGATCCTGACGTTAAGTACCATAGCCACACTTGATCGTATTTGCACAGGTAAGTGTATGTATGCCCGGTTTATGTAGGGATTTTCTCTCTTGCATTGTTTACTTTCCTCTCCAAATGTAGCACACCTTGAAAAGGAAATTTATAAACGTTGTTTTCATGCACTGTGTCTCCATTTCAGCTTCTTTTCCCTCTGAAATGGTAAGTGGCGCACCCAGTGGGCTACGATCTATGCAGTAGGCACCTTTTCCTCGCTAGTACTGACCAAAACCAATAAAACCAAACTTGTTGCTGTTGAGTTAATTCTGACGTATGGCATCCCCCTGTATGTCAGAGTAGGACTGTACTACATAAGGTTTTCAATGGCTGTAATCTTACAGAAGTAGATTGCCAGGCCTTTCTTTCAAAGCACCACTGGGTGGATTTAGCCACCAACCTTTTGGTTTGCACCACCCAGGGACCTTCATATACAGACAGAGGGTGAAAATAAAAGAATCATCTTTAGCTTGTACCACTGTGACAGTGGGAGAGGAGAACCGGTAAGCCTCATATTCCCAGTTCACTTCAGCTCTGTCTTCCTCCTCTTTACCTCTGGTTGGGGCATTCCAGAATGACGTTATGACGTTCTCCATCCCCTCACCTACACACTCTGCCCAGTACATCTCCAACACTGTGGAAAATTACTGTGAGCTAAGGCTGTGGAACTGCCTGTCTCCCCACCCCCCAACCGCCAGAAGTTTGAAGATATTTAAGCTCCAAATCTAAAACTTGAAAAGAAATCTTGCACGTTCACACCACCTTTCAGATCACCTGGAATTGACTCTCTCTGAGACTGACACATACTCAACTTTGGGTTTCGCTTTATAGGCTAATTTGAGACCTTTCTAAAAAGAAGGAAGTAATGTTACTGAATTCTGATTAACTTGCTCCTGGCTTTTTGTGTAACTCTCAGTGAGTCACTGTTCTTTCGTAAATGTGAAGAGAAATCTCACAGATTAATGGAAGTCTAGAGGGTATTGGCTCATCATGAACAAAGTGCTTGTATAATTCCCCTCTGGCCCCAATTTTGGCATTAAACGGGTAGTGAAAATAGGGGGAATCATGCAAGTGAATTGGTCATATAACATTAATACTAGTTAGAACATTTAGTTCTAACTAGTCCCCTAATATATGTTTTATGTTTTATAAAACCTCACATCTCGAGGTAGAAACTCAGGCAGCAAATTTCACAGGTACAACCGGATAAGGATCTGAACTTCAGGGTATTGTTTACATTTCTTGACTTGAGTTTTCTGCTTTCTCACTTCTGTTTTAAATTTATGTGACCCAGTTGTTGGCTGTCGGTCCCTTGCTCTGTTTCTGCTCTACACCCCCGTGTGTACAACTCAGATACCTCACCGGCTTCCCCAGGATATCTGGTTACCCCAGGTGTATTTTGTAGTTTTACTGAAGATTTTTGGGACCTGGGGCAGGGGTGGTTGTTGTTGTGTTAGGTGTCATTGAGTTGGTTCCTACTCATAGCGACCCTGTGTACACAGAAAAATAACAGCGCCTGGTCCTGCGCCATCCTCACGGTCGTTGTCATGTTTGAGGCCGTCGTTGTCATGTTTGAGGCCATCGTTGCAGCCACTGTGTCAGTCCATCTTGTCAAGGGTCTTCCTCTTTTTTGCTGACCCTCTACTTTACCAAGCATGACGTCCTTCTCCAGGGACTGGTCCCTCTTGATAAAATGTCCGAAGTAAGTGAGACAAAGTCTTGCCATCCTCACTTCTAAGGAACATTGTGGCTGTACTTCTCAAGACAGATTTGTTCGTTCTTCTGGCAGTCCGTAGCATACTCAGTATTCTTTGCCAACACCAGAATTCAAACGTGTCAATTCTTCTTTGATTTTTCTTATTCATTGTCCAGCTTTTGCACGAGGCAGCCCATGACTTGGGTCAGATGCACCTTAGTCGTCAAAGTGACATCTTTGCTTTTTAACACTTCAAAGAGATCTTTTGCAGCAGATTTGCCCCATATAATATGTTGTTTAATTTCTTGACTGCTGCAGGGCTTACTCATATACCCCCTGCCGTCAAGTCGATTCCAACACATAGCACCCTATAGGACAGAGTAGAACTGTCCCATAGGGTTTCCAAGGCTGTAATCTTTACAGAAACAGACTGCCACATCTTTCTCCTAAGGGATGGCTGGTGTGTTTGAACCGCCAACATTTTGCTCAGCAGCTGAGCGCTTTACTGCTGTGCCACCAGGGCTCCTCTGTGCCACCAGGGCTCCTCCATATATGTATACCAAAAAAACTGTTGCCATTGAGTCAATCCAACTCATAGAGACCCAATACGACAGAATAGAACTGCCCCATAGAGTTTCCAAGGAGCGACTGTTGGATTCAAACTGCTGACCTTTTGGTTAGCAGCCGTATCTCATAACCACTGCACCACCAGAGCTCCCCATATATATAATATATATATATACATGTACAAACACGCATATACACATATCATATGCCTACGATACGTGTATTTACAGAGGTCATAAATGTTCTTGAGAGTTTAAATTTTTCATACATTTACTTCTATATACAATCCAAACAATCTACAGAAGCAGTAGTGGTAATTTATATGCTATTTAGCATATTGAAATATAGGAATATCTACCCAATGTTTTGCAAAAATTTGAAAATAACCATTCATGTGGTTTTTTTTTACCTGTAAGTAAGACATCCAAGCAAATACTAATCATTTCGTATATTAAGAAAACAAAAAAACTGTTGCCATCATGTCACTTCAACTCATGGTGACCTCATGTGTGTCAGAGTAGAACTGTACTCCATAGTTCTGATTTTTCAGAAGTAGATTGCCAGGCCTTTCTTCTGAGGTGCCTCTGGGTAGATTTGAACCTTCAACCTTTCAGTTAGCAGTCAAGAGTGTTGTTATTCAGCAGAGTTAGTTTAGATGCCTTTCTTTCCAACTACTTTCTGTTTAGCTCCCCACCCCCGGCCTCCCTCTCTCTTTACCTCTCCTCTATCCCCATGTCCATGGCTTTTGGCTCTGCTCCTCCTTCCTCTGGCTCCTTTATTTATTTATTTTTTATTATCGTACTTTAGATGAAGGTTTACGGAACAAACTAGCTTCTCATTAAACAGCTAGTACACATATGGTTTTGTGACATTGGTTACCAACCCCACAACATGTCAACACTCTCTCCTTCTTGACCTTGGGTTCTCTGTTAACAGCTTTCCTGTCCCCTCCGGCCTTCTAGTCCTTGCCCCTGGGCTGTTGTGCCTCTTTAGACTTGCTTTGTTTTATGGGCCTGTCTAGTCTTTGGCTGAAGGTTGAATCTCAGGAGTGACTTCGTTATTCAGTTAAAAGGGCATCCTGGGGCCATACTCTCAGGGTTTCTCCAGTCTCTGTCAGATCAGTAAGTCTAGTCTTTTTTTGTGCGTTAGAATTTTGTTCAACATTTTTCTCCAGCTCTGTCTGGGACCCTTTATTGTGATCCCTGTCAGAGCAGTCAGCAGTGGTAGCCAGCCACCATCTGGTTATGGTGGACTCAGTCTGGTGGAGGCTGTGGCAGTTGTCCATTAGTCCTTTGGACTAATCTTTCCCTTGTGTCTTTAGTTTTCTTCATTCTCCCTTGCTGTCGAAAGGGTGAGACCAGTGGAGTATCTTAGATGGCCGCTCACAAGCTTTTAAGACCCCAGATACTACTCACCAAAGTAGAATGTAGAACATTTTCTTTATAAACTATGTTATTCTGGTTTCTTTATTGACAGAATAACTTTCTTCTTCCTTGTGAAATGGTGTACCAGCCTGCCAGGCAGACCTTGAAGTACTCTGCACAGGGCTTTACAGTGCCACAAAGCATCTGCCCAACAGGCTCTCTGTTCCCATAAAGGAATTCTGCTGGCTACTAAGAAGATGGCATTTTTTCCATGTTGTTACATTTTTGTATGCAAAATCATTGATACTATGGGAATTAAGACTCTGGTTAAACAGAACTGTGAGGTATGGTATATAGTTAAGTGCACAGGCACTGGAGCCAGACTCCCTAAGCGTGAATCCCAGTTTCTAAAGAGAAATTAGCCCTGTGATCTTTGACAAGTTACTTAATCTCTCTGGGCCTCAGTTTTCTAATCTGTAAAATGGGATTGGTTATACAGCCTGTCTCATAAAATTGTTGTAAAGATGAAAGGAGTTAATGTAAAAAGCCCAGAATAGGGCTTTGTGCATAGTAACTGCTGAATAAATGCTTTATTATTACTCGGGGCACAGACAAGAGCCCTGTTATTTTGACGGGGAGCAGCCTGGTGAACTGGAAATGTTCCACTTAAATTGGACTATATTTGTTCCCTGAACATGCCATTTACTTTTCCTGAATATATTGTTGCTCATACTGCTAACTTTACATGAAATTAATAACCTTCAGTGTTTCCACTTGTCAAATTCCAGAATGGCTTGTTCTTGCTAAGCCATTCCTGATCTAGCCTGCCTGAAATAGTCTCTCCCACTGAATAGCTCTCAGCATGTTTGCTTCAGATCCTTCTGGCAATGTCTCATCTCCTCTTCCAAAGTAAGCTGTTTGAAGCCAGGTACCATTTCTCACTTGGTAAAAGTTTGTTAGACTAAATACAGAGGGTGAATTTCCATGTAACTGACCTTTTTCCCATTTTTAATTCTAGATGGTGACTGTGGTAAACCTGAGGGAAAGAAGAATGGTGAGGCAGCCAGAGGAATGGCCTCTAAACCTAACTGGCTGTTGATGGGAGCTGCCTTTGGTAGCCTTGTGTTCCTCACCCATTGGATATTTGGAGAGGTCTCCCTTGTTTCCAGATGGGCAGTGAGTGGGCATCCACATCCAGGGCCAGATCCTAACCCATTTGGGTGAGTTTGGTGTTGAAAGCAATCAAGACAATGGCAGTTATGGTTGGAGGGAGAGATACCTTCTTTGTTGAACAGCTTTGCGTGTGGTAACCAGATATTTCATATTCCACTCTCCCTGGATATGCCACCAGTATTTCAAATACCAGCAGGGTCACCCATGGTGCACAGATTTCAGTGGCGCTTCCAGACTAAGACACATTAGGAAGAAAGGCCTGGTGATTTACTTCCAAAAATTAAACCCACTCCAACCCATTGCTGTCAAGTCAATTCCAACTCATAGGGACCCTATAGGACAGAGTAGAACTGCCCCATAGGGTTTCCAAGGAGCAGTTGGTGGATTCGAACTGCCAACCTTTTGATTAGCAACTGTGCCACCAGGGCTCCAATTAGCCAATGAAAACCCTGTGGATCACAACAGAATATTGTCCGATATAGTTCTGGAAGATGAGCCCCATAGGTTGGAAGGCACTCAAAATACCCAGTGTCTGCAAGAATGGACTCGAGTATACCGACAATTGAGAAGACAGTGCAGGACTGGGCAACGTTTCGTTCTGTGTACATGGGTCACCGTGAGTCAGAGCTGACTTAACTGCAACTAACAACAACAGATATCAGAAACATTGTATGAATTTATTGTGTACTCTGAGAGGAAGGAGCCAGGAGGTCATTTGCCTCTGTGCTGAAGGATAGGTGAACAGTGGTCCCTCCTCAGATGAGGGAGGATTGGGGATTGTGTCCGCAAAGTAAGAGGCTTCAGGAACTCCTGCATAGAACAGCGTTCTCAGTGGCAGAGAAGATATGGCGTTCCACGACCATTTCCTCTCCCCGAGGCATTACAGTTATGGCCATTTGTTAGGATGAGTCCAGAGTGCTCTGATGAGAGGGACCGGGTTGGCTGCCTGGGGCAAAGCAATCTATTTCTATTCTTTGCAAAGGAGGGATGCTGAAGGGTGGGGTGGGGGGATGGGGGTTCTGAGAGCAGTGGTACCTTGGGAATTGCTCCAGCCTTGGGGTGTTAGCATTTTTAAGTCTAAGTGTTGGTAGGTGTGCTTGTCCTCATTGATCCTCTCTTTATTCTTCCTGACACCTCTTTTCTCCTGTGGCCAGGTGCAGCCCTTCTGCATCATAGATCTGTTCTCCTGTAGTGCTGGATCTTTCTCTAGCAGGCATTCTGAGCATATCCCACAGGATTCTCAAACTCAGCATGTCCAAGTCTGGATTCAGTATTTCCCAGTCCCCCAGTTGTTCTTCCTCCTCTATGCCCTCATCTTCTGTATGTGTCCACCGCATCATCCAAGCCAGAAACCAAGAGTCATCCTAGCATTCTGCCCTCCTCATTTCTCCCAGTCGACTGGCATGAAGTCCAGTTGATTCCACTACTTTTCTCAAATCCATCCCTTCCTCTCTATCTCTAAGCTCATCTGCCTTAGTGGAGTACTCACCATTTTTCATCCTGGCTACTGAAATTGTCTCCTAAATGATCTCTGTCTCTCTGTCTCTTAAGTGTGGCCTCCTTGCCCATCTCTTCTTCATACTGTCCCAGAGTGGCCTCTCTAAAATGTAAATCTGACTCTGTCACTCCCTTGCTTAAAAACATTCAGCAGTTTTTTTTATCCCATACCAGGTCATATGAGATAGGACCTGACCTCTCTACTTACCTTTCCAAATACTTCCTACTTTATCCCTTTATCCTCAGCCCCGTGCTTCACCCAAGCTGACCCCATTTGCAGTTCCATGGAAGTACTGGGTTGTACCAGTGCTCCATCTGCATGCCCATACTGTGCCCTCTGCCTGGGCTGTTCTCTCTGCCTTCGTGTCCTGGCAAGCTCTTACTCGCCCTTCAAGACCCAGTTGTGCATCTCCTCTGAAGTTGTCTCTGATTATCCCGGGAGTTCCTTCCTTTATGCTGTATAATACCTTGAATCTCTCTCTGTTATATCCCTTATTATTCTGTATTGTTGTTTTTCTTGGATGCTGTTGAGTTGGTTCCAACTCATAGTGACCCCACCTGATAGCGTAGTACTGCCCTATAGGGTTTTCTTGGCTGTAATCTTTACGGAAGCAGATCGTCAGGTCTTTCTCCTGAGGAGCTGTTGTTGGTTCAAACCACCAGCCTTTGGGTTAGCAGCTGAGTGCTTAACCATTGTACCACCAGGGCTCTTTATTCTGCATTGCAGTCATTTTTATGTCTTTTTTTCTCTCTAGACACTAAGCTCCTTGAGGGCAGGGAATGGGAAAGGAACTAATATTTATTACTCAAGGATCCCTGTGGCACAGTAGTTAAGCACTTGGGTTTGAGTCGGAGTTGACTCCATGGCAACAGGTTTACTCTGTGTCAGGCACTGAACTAGCAACTTTACATATGTTATCTCATCCAGAGCCTATATCTTTTTCATCCTGGATACTCACAGTTGGGAGAAAGAAAGAGAAGGAAGAAAGGAAAAAAGGGAGGGAGGAGAAAGGAAGGCGTTTATTCTTATGTGTCAAAGCTTTCCTTCCAAAACTTTCTGTTAAAACACACATAAGTTGTGTGGAAGAGCAAAAGGAGAGTTGAACTAGGAAATCAAGGCTGGACATGAGTCCTAGTGGCAACAGAAACTCGCCATTCAACTTTGGTTCAATCATGTTACGTATCTGGCCTTGATTTTATCACCTGTAAAATGAAGGCTTTCTTTTTGTACATTTTATAATTTTGTAAATAGGGTGAGACTTTGAAGGTGGAGATAAAACTCATGAACTAGCATTTCCCAAACCCGAATTGTGTCCTGTGAAATGCTAGTTTCTTGAGATGTTAATAGGTGCTCTAAAAAAAATAAAGGCTTCTAGATCAAATGTTGTTAGGTGCCACCCAGTCTGTTCTGACTCATGGTGACCCTATGTACAACAGAACGAAACACTGCCCAGTCCTGCGCCATCCTCACAATCGTTGCTCTGCTTGAGCCCATTGTTGCAGCCACTGTGTCAACCCATCTCATTGAGATGGCTCAAATAGGTTTGGGAAATACTTCCTTTCATATCCCTTTTTTTGAGATTCACAATGCACAGTAGCATATTAGAGCCTCTTAGAAGTTTCCAAAACTTACTTGAGCATGGAATTCTTTTTTTTCTTATGATTTATTTTATTTTTGTTGTTGCTGTTGAGAATATACACAGCAGAACATACACCAATTCAGCGATTTCTACATGTATGCTTCAGTGGCATAGATTATATTCTTCACGTTGTGCAGCCATTCTCACCCTCCTTTGCAAATTGTTCCTCCCCTATTAGCATAAACTCACTGCCCTCTAAGTTTTCTATCTAATCTTTCCAGTTGCTGTTGTTAATTTGATCCCATATAGATAAATCTTAAAAGAGAACCATGCTCAAGGCAGACATTCTTTACTAGTAAGCTAAACTGCTCTTTGGTTTTAGGAAGATTTCAGGGGTTATTTTTTGGTTTCAAGTTTAAAGGCTATTTTAGGACAATAGTTTTAGGGGTTCATGCAGCCTCCATAGCTTCAAAGATTCTGGATTCCATAAGAATTTTAAATTCTGCTCCGCATTTTCCCCCTTTTGATCAGGATTCTTCTGTAGAATCTTTGATCAAAACGTTCGGTAATGGTAGCCAGGCACCATCCAGTTCTTCTGGCCTCACAGGAGTTCTTTCTGAGAACACCTATTAACATCTTATAAAGTTGGTTTCCTTGGAGCCCAGGTTGAGAAATGTTGCATTAGACCATTGTCACCCACCACTATCATAGTAGGAACTGCTTTATTAAATTCACTAGATTCCACTTAAAGGAATGGATCATTGGTAAGTTTCAATGGGAGAAAGTGGTGAGGGAGAGGCTCAGAGGGTGTGTAAGGGACCTTGGAAGCCAAAGGAGCACGCCAGTCATGACAAACGGTGTTTTAGTCACATGTTCCTGTTTCCCATCAGCCCACCACAGCACTCTCAGTCCCTTTACCTTAGAGTGTCCTTCTCTTTTGTGGCAGTTTCCACCTTCTGATATCCTGCATTACTTATTAGTATTAGTTTGTCTCTCTCCCACACCCTCTCACTGCTACTAGAATGTGAGCTTTACCCGGGAAAGGTGTCTTTGCTCACATGTGTATCCCAAGCGCCTAGAACAGAGCCTGGCACATAGTTGTTGTAAGTGGCCTTCAAGTTGCCCCCAACTCATGATACACAACAGTATGAAATACTGCCCAGTCCTGTGCCGTCCTATGATCAGTTGGACCGTTGTGATCCATAGGATTTTCACTGACTAATTTTTGAAAATAGATCAACATACCTTTCTTCCTAGTCTGTCTTAGTCTGGAAGCTCTGCTGAAACCTGTGTAGCATCATAGGAACACACAATCTCCCACTGATAGACTGGTGGTGGTTGCCCATGAGGTGCATTGGCTGGGAATCAATCCAGGTTTCCTATATGGGAGGCAAGAATTTTATCACTGAACCACCAATGTCCTCCATTGGCACATAGTAGACATTCAGAAATATTTGTTATATAATTGGTTATAGAAAAAGAATAAACTGTCCTCTCCAGTCCTTTCTCACATCTAATCTTCCATAGACCCAGGACAATCCTTAAGCTCAGGAGGTAGGAGTAGGCAGTATAGTGGCTAAGAGCCTCACCCCAGAGTCTGAAGCCCGTTTTTACATTCTGAGCCTTACTAGCTGCATATAACCTCAGGTAGGTAATTTATCGCTCTTTCCCTCAGTATGTTAAGTGCTATACATTTTAGCTTATTTTTTTATTATAGTTACTTAATAAAGTACAATGTTGTAGCTATTATTGCTGCTGGAGATTTTCCCCTAAAGTCTAATTAAATTCTTTTTTTCCTTTTCCTACAAGTTCTTGCCAAAATAGCAAAAGAATAAAATAGTTTGGAGTTGTTTAAAAAAAAGCACACAACTGTCAATTGTTTATCAAACGGATACCAGCCCCAGGAAGGCAAAAACTATAGATAAAAACAGTATTGAGATAGAGAAAAGAAAGGGAAAAAAGCAAACTAAATAGAAACTTTTTCTTTTTGTCTTTGGCAGCTGTTTAAAATATCATACAGCCAATATGGACTATACTCCAATAAGGACTATAATTTAGTAGTCTGAGGAAATTCAATTACAGTGTTTACATTGACCATGAAAAACTTTTTCTCAAGTCAGAGTTTTTATTACTTTGATATCCTGAGTGTAGGCTCCCACTTGGCTCTCATTATCTTATTACTTATTTCACACTCTTATTAACTATTAGGGGTAGGAGGTATATTTGTCTTTTATATTCGGGACAATGAAATGTTCATAATCTAAATGTCTTATAGCGTGTTTTTTTTTTTTTTTACAGAGGCGCAGTTTTGCTGGGCTTCGCAAGTGGATTGATGCTTTCAATTTGTTCATGGTTTCCTGGTTCCAGTTTAATCTGGTGGGTTGCAGGTATGTGGAATTTACCTGCAGATATGCTAGTCATTCCACTTGATTATCCTATCAATGCCCTTGTAAGCATGTGCAGCTAGACTGGAAGTAGATGACCTAGGTAGCCATACAAATATGTGCTATTGCCAAGTGGGCTGTTACAACCAACTGCAGCAGCTTAACTCAGATATAACCAAGGTCACTGGTGACTGCTGGTTCCAGGTTCCTGCTTTCTCCTATTTCACTCTCCCTCTCCTCCTGTGGCTGTCTCATTCCTCCCTGACTCTACTGCCATAATCCTGCATAGCAGATTTTACTGAAGGCTTGAGGAGCTAGAAAGGCTATACATTGCCATTTGCTGGATCCCAGCCCTTCTCCAAGATTCCTTGCTTCTCTGTTTTTCAGGAATGTCCTCTTTTGGAACTCTGCAGTGAAACTTAATTTCTCTTTCTCTTTAAAAAAAAAAAAAAAAAAAAACCGTTCCCGTCAAGTAGATTCTTACTCATAGCGACCCCTCAATCTTCATGGAAGCAGACTGCCACATCTTTCTCCTGTGGAGAAGCTGGTGGATTCAACTGCCGACCTTTCTATTAGCAACCAAGCACTTAACCACTGCACCACCAGGGCTCCCTTTGTCTTTTACACATAACAATTTCACTCCTCACCCTCTACCTAGCTTTTGGGTCCGTGTTTGCTTATTCAAAGACTTGGGCCATCTCCTCCCAGTCACACCCTTTAGGATCATAGAAATATTGGTGAAGACTATTACAGTTCAAAACCAGCTGCCATCGAGTCACCTCCAACTTATGGTGACCCCATTTGTGTCAGAGTAGAACTGTGCTCTATAGGGTTTTCTTTTTTGTTTGTTGTTGTAGTTTAAATGAAAGTTTCTATAGGGTTTTCAATGGCTGATTTTTTGGAAGTAGATTGCCAGATGCATCTGGGTGGACTTCAACCTTCAACCTTTTGGTTAGCGCCTAAGCGCATTAACTGTTTGCACCACCCAGAAACTCCCCTTTTTCCCCTCTCCCATCAGTCTTTGTGAGCATGAGAGAGAATGTACTTATTTTCCTGTGACTGAATTATGTCAATCCTCTGTCTTCTCCTTAAAAGGCAGACATGGTTATAGTCAGTTTTGGTATTAAATAAAAAAATCCTTACTCTGTTAGAGATTAAATGCTATAATTTGGTTTCTGTGAGGATAGATGTCCTTATACAAATTAATTAAGCACGAGATTCAGAGTGCTGCACTAGAAGCTTCCTGTGGGTTTGTGGGACTATATTCATCAGTAATAGAAGATGTGGGATGAGTCACATAAGGAAATTTCTGTATACGATAAGCACCATTGCACTTGCATGGAAATGAATGTATAATCCAAACAGACTGTGAATTAATGAGGTTGACCAGGTCCCTATCTTCGTGGAGCTGCATGAGCAAACTTTTGCGGCCCTGTTGAGTTGATTTTTACTTCCCTTTGTACTTTTTGGAGTCCCCAAGTGGTGCAAATGGTTAACGCACTTGGATGCTAACCGAAAGTTTGGTGGTTGGAGTCCACCCAAAGGCACCTTGGAAGAAAGGCCTGGTGATCTACTTCTGAAAAATCAGCCAATGAAAACCCTATGGAGTATGTTTCTCTTCTGACGCACGTGGGATTGCCATGAGTCAGAATTGACTCAATGGCAACTTGTTGGTTGGTTGGTTGTGTATTTTTTGGTAGACTGAGACATTCCATTTGAGATCTGTAAAAGTGTGGGTATATACGAGTAACTTTTCTTCTCATCAGAGAGATGCCTCTTGAGTTTCCTCAAAAACGGAGACTGATAACTTTTTTTAAAAAGTTTTTTTATTGTACTTTATTTTTTTTAATTGTACTTTAGATGAATGTTTACAGAACAAATAGTTTCTTATTAAACAGTTACTACACATACTGTTTTATGACAATGGTTAACAACCTCACCACATGTCAACATTGTCCCTTCTCAACCTTGGGTTCCCTATTACCGGCTTTCCTGCCCACTCCTACCTTCTAGTGCTTGTCCCTGGACTGTTGTGCCCCATTAGTCTCGTTTTGTTTTATGTGGCTGTCTAATCTTTCACTGAATATTGAACCTCGGGAGTGACTTCATTACTGAGCTAAAAGGGTGTCCAGGGGCCAAACTCTCAGAGTTTCTCCAGTCTCTGTCAGGCCAGTAAGTCTGGTCTTTTTTTTGTGAGTTAGAATTTTGTTCTACATTTTTCTCCACCTCTGTCCAGGACCCTCTGTTGTGATCCCGGTCAGAGCAGTCAGTGGTGGTAGCCAGGCACCATCTAGTTGTGCTGGATTCAGTCTGGTGGAGGCTGTGGTA
>NW_004444037.1:8958488-8960487 GCF_000243295.1 Trichechus manatus latirostris | reverse complement strand
TCTTTTTTTTGTGAGTTAGAATTTTGTTCTACATTTTTCTCCAGCTCTGTCCATGACCCTCTGTTGTGATCCCGGTCAGAGCAGTCAGTGGTGGTAGCCAGGCACCATCTAGTTGTGCTGGATTCAGTCTGGTGGAGGCTGTGGTAGTTGTGGTCCATTAGTCCTTTGGACTAATCTTTCCCATGTATCTTGTTTTCTTCATTCTCCCTTGCTGTTGAAGGGGTGAGACCAGTGGAGTATCTTAGATAGCTGCTCACAGGCTTTTAAGACCCCAGACACTACTCACCAAGATAGAATGTAGAACATTTTCTTTATGAAGTGTGTTACGCCAGTTGAGTCAGATTTTCCCTGAGACCATTGTCCCCACAGCCCTCTGCCCAGCAATTCACTCCCTCAGGGAGTTTGGATGTGCCTGTGGAGCTTCCATAACCTTTCCTTGTACAAGTTGTGCTGCCTTCCCCAGTATTGTGTACTGACTTACCCTTCACCAAAGTTACCACTTATCTATTGTCTGTTTAGTATTCCCCCCTGCCATCCTTCATAACCAACAAAGATTGTTTCTCTGTGTGTAAACTTTTTCATGAGTTTTTACAGTAGAGGTCTCATAAAATATTTGTTCTTTGGTGATTGACTTATTTCACTCAGTGTAATGTCCTCCAGTTTCATCCGTGTTATGAGATGCTTCACAGATTCATCATTGTTCTTTATCGTTGCATAATACTCCACTGTGTGTATGTACCATGGTTTTTTTTATCCATTCATCTGTTGATGGGCATCTACGTTGTTTCCATCTTTCTGCTATCGTGAGCAATGCTGCAATGAACATGGGTGTGCGTATGTCTGTTCCTGTGACGGCTTTTATTTCTCTGCGATATATTCCTAGGAGTGGGATTGACGGATCGTGTGGTACTTCTATTTCTAGCTTTCTAAGGAAGCGCCATATCATTTTCCAAAATGGTTGTATCATTTTGCATCCCCACCAGCAAGGCATAAGAGTTCCGATCTCCCCACAGCCCCTCCAACATTTGTTATTTCCAGGTTTTTGATCCATGCCAGTAATGCTGGGGTGAGATAGTATCTCATTGTGGTTTTAATTTGCACTTCTGTAGTGGCTAGTGATCGCGAGCATTTCCTCATGTGTCTGTTGGCCGCTTGAATGTCTTCTTTGGCAAAGTGTCTGTTCTTTTCCTTTGCCCAACTTTAATTGTATGATTTGTCTTTTTGTTGTAGAGGTGTTGGATTTTCTTGTAGATTATAGAGATTAGACCTTTGTCTGACTTGTAATGTTCAAAAGTTTTTTCCCAGTCTGTAGGTTCTCTTTTTACTCCTTTGGTGAAGTCTTTTGATGAGCATAAGAGTTTGATTTTTAGAAGATCCCAGTTATCTAGCTTATCTTCTGGAGTTTATGTGTTGTTGGTTATGATTTGTATCCTGTTAACGCTGTGTATTAAAGCCTCTAGCATTGATCCTATTTTTTCTTCTATGAACTTTATAGTTTTTGGCTTTACATTTACGTCTTTGATACATTTTGAATTAGTTTTGTATATGGTGTGAGGTATGGGTCCTGTTTGATTTTTTTACACATGGACACCCAATTTTGCCAGCACTATTTGTTAAAAGACTCTCTTTTCCCCATTTGATGGACTTTGGGCCCTTGTCGAAGATCAGGTGACCATAGGTGGATGGATTTCAATTCTGTTCCATTGGGCAATGTTTCTGTCGTTGTACCAGTACCAAGCTGTTTTGACTACGGTAGCTGTATAGTAGGTTCTGAGGTCAGGTAGTGTAAGTCTTCCTACTTTATTCTTCTTCTTCAATAGTGCTTTACTTATCTGGGGCTTCTTCCTTTCCCGTATAAGTTAATGATTAGTTTTTCCATCTCTTTAAAGAATGTTGTTGGTATTTGGATTGGGATTGCAATGTATTTGTAAATTGCTTTGGGTAGAATTGTCATTTTCACAATGTTGAGTCTACCTATCCATGAGCATGGTATGTTTTT
>NW_004444037.1:8942902-8956953 GCF_000243295.1 Trichechus manatus latirostris | reverse complement strand
AGGTTTTGGTATGATGTGTTTTCATTCTCATTTGATTCCTGGAATTTTTTGATTCCATGTCTGATTTCTTCTATTACCCAGTGATGTGTAAGCAGGGTATTATTCAGTTTCCATGTAATTGATTTTTTTTCCTTGCTCTTCCTGTTGTTAATTTCTGCCTTGATGACATTGTGGTCAGCGAAGATACTTTGAATTATCTCAGTATTTTGGATCTTGTTGAGGATTGCTCTATGGCCTAAGATGTGGTCTATTCTGGAGAACGTTCCATGTGCACTGGAAAAAAATGTGTACTTTGCAGCTGTTGCATGGAGTGTTCTATATATGTTTATGAGGTCAAGTTGGCTGATTGTGCCCTTTAGGTCTTCCATATCTTTGTTGAGTTTCATTTTAGATGTTCTGTCTTTTACCAAGAGTAGTGTGTTGAAGTCGCCTACTATTATTGTGGAACTGTCAATTTCTCTTTTCAGTGCTGTTAGAGTTTGCTTTATGTATTTGGGAGCCCTGTCATTGGGTGCATAGATGTTTATTATGGTTATGTCTTCATGATGGATCATCCCCTTGATCTCTTCTTTGTCTTTTATGGTGGATTTTGTTTTAAAGTCTATTTTATCTGAGATTAATATTGCCACTCTTGCTCTTTTTTGGTAGTTGTTTGATACATTTTTTCCATCCTTTGATTTTTAATAAATTTATGTCTCTGTTTCTAAGATGTGTCTCTTGTAGGCAGCATATTGATGGATCCTGTTTTTTTAACCCATTCTGTCACTCTCTGTCTCTTCATGGGTGCATCGAGGCCATTTACATTCAGTGTAATTATTGATAGGTGTGAGTTTATTGCTATCATTTTGTAGTGCTTTTTTTTCTGGTGCTGACGGCTTCTTTGTTCCTCTTACTCTCCTGTGTTGAATTCCTTTTGTTTGTGGATTTTTTTTCATTTCTTTTGTTTTTGTAGGTTTTGTTTTTACTGAAACTTTGTGTTTTTCCTGAGACTTTGTGTTTTTCTTCTTTATTTTGATGAGTAAGTTTGTTAACTTTCTTTGTGGTTACCTTGAAATTTACCCTTATCTTCTTAAGTTTGAAGCAGTCTATTATTACTTGGTATCACCTTGCCTTCCTCAAAATTAGAAGGTTCTATACCTACACTGTTTATTCCCTGTTCTGTTGTTCTGATGTTATTGTCATTACAGGTTAACTTCTCCAATTGCCTGTTGTATTTCTTTTAGTTTTGGATAGTCCTTGAGAGTTCATTTCCTAGATTGGTATCTGGCTGGTACAATCCTGCATCCTAGATTCAGCCTGTGAGCTGAAGTTGTTTGTTCTCAGATAGACCTCCCTTTAATAGTTCTTATAAGTTTGGTTTGGTTTTTACATATTCCCTTAATTTCTGTTATTTTAAAATGACCTAATTTCACCATCAAATTTGAACGAGAGTTTTGCAGGATATATTATTCTTGGCTGGCAATTTTTTTCTTTCAAGGTTTTATATATGTCATCCCATTGCCTTCGTTTCTGCCAAATAGTCTGAGCTTAGTCTTATTGTTTCTCCTCTGTATGTGACTTTTTGTTTTTCTCGAGCTGCTCTCAGAATTCTTTGTCTTTGGTTTTGGTGAGTGTGATTATGATATGCCTTGGTGATTTCTTTTGGGGTCTGTCCTGTATAGGGTTCGTTGAGCTTCTTGGATGGCCCGCTTTTCATCTTTCATGATATTGGGCAAGTTTTCTGTCAGTAGTTCTTCAATGAGCCTCTCTGTGTTTTGTGTTTTCTCCCACTGTTCTGGAACTCCGATCACTTGCAAATTTTTGCTTTTGATTGTATCCCACGTAATTCTCAGGGTCTCTTCATTTTTCCTCATTCTTTTTTCTGATTTTTCCTCAAACAGAGTTGTATTCAAGTGTTTGTCTTTAATTTTGCTGCTCTTGTCTTCCACCGTTTCAAACCTGCTCCTCAGCCCTTCTGTGACACTGTCCGTTTCTGCAATCTTGTTGTTTATCTAATTGTTGTTTTTGTATGATTTCTATTTGTGAATTTATTTTAGCATTTTGTTCCTGTATTATTTTCTTGAATCCTTCCATTTTTTTGTCTGTATTTTACATGAATTTGTCTGCCTTTTCCATGAATTTGTCTATGTTTTCCTCATTTTTGTCTGCTTTTTGCTTCAACTCTTGGATAACTCTGAATATTAGAGATTGGAATTCCCTATCAGGTAGTTCTAGTGCCTTTTCTTCTACTGGAAAGTGATCTGGTGTTTTATTTTGGACACCTACTGGAACCATCCTGTCCTGTTTTTGTAAATGTTTTGATATTGTCTGCTGTCTTCAGGGCATTCGGTAGTTATTGTCCTCATTTATTGAGTGTAGATTTGTTTGTTTCATCCGACCTTTTTGTTTTACTTGGTTATGTCTGAGCAGGCGGGCTGTGTGTTCTTTGTTGTTTGCTCACCTGTGGGCAGGATACTTTTTGCCTCCTCCAATTGGCAGGGTCAGTTGCTCAGATATGGCCCAGCAGTGCAGGTCTAGCTGAAGAGGAGTGCTGGGATGAGTTGTTTGTGGCATATACTAGGGCCAACAGAAAGCGCTGGGAAGCAGTGCAGGGCAGGTTATGGTAGGCCATGCCTGTGCTGCTTGGGAGCGTGATGCTCAGCACATGGTGCAGATAGGGAGGCTAGAGGGGGGAGATTGTGATGTGTGGAGCTAAGATGGGTTTGGGAAAGACAAGAGAGAAGAGAGAGGAACAGAAGCCAAAAACATACTAACAAACAAAAAAGAGTGCTAAGAGAGCTTGCCGTTGGAATGGAGAGATGAGAAACTGAGAAATGGGGAAAAACAAAAAAGGAGAAGAAGAAGAAAAAAAGAATGAGTAAATAAAAATGAGAAAGAAAAAAGAAAAGCCCCCTGGGATCACACTGGTGCAGCTGCGAGGTCTGGGGAAGTTGCTTCCAGGCCGTGAAATACAGCCTGGCTAGAAAGGGTAGAGGCATCACTCAGTGTCAGGTATTCAGGAGACAGGAAGAGAAGGTAAGTATAGAGATGAGAAACCGAGTAATGAAGAAAGACAAAAAGGGAAAAAGAGAGAAGAGAAAAGAAACAAATTTTAAAAAAAAGAACAAGAAAACCCCCCAAAAAACAGAAAAAAGAAAAAAAAGAAAGAAGTAATGTCCTCAGGGATCCCTCTGCATGTCTGTGCAAACTGAGGGGGTAGGTTCCAAGCTGCGCAGTACTGCCTGGCTAGAACGGGCTCCCAATTCAAGAAAACAAACAAACAAACAGATCAAAACAAAACAAACAAAAGCCCTGGGATCCCACCAGTGTGGCAGCATGGGCCAGGAAGCAATTTCACATTCGAGCGGCATTTCACAGCCTTTCAGGAAGAAGCAAAGATAGTGCATGGGGCCAGGTATTTGAGAGAAAGGAGGGGGAGGTGGTGAGAGGTATGGAAGAAATCAAAAGAAGTGGAAAAAAGCAACACCAGCAACCAACAAATGGCACTCAGGGAGCCGGCCAGTGCAGGCAGGTGGAATCTAAGCAGTACTGGGGTGAAGCTGGTGCTTCCTGGCCAAAAGACTGTGGCTGCAGGAAGCAGAGGAGGCCGAGTGGGGGTAAAGAAGGGTGGTGGGTGGGAAAGCACATATCGCCGGTTACCAGTTGTTCTGTCTCCTGCTGGAAGCTCAGTGAAGCTGCTTTCCTGTACCCTCTGCTCAGCAATCTCCGATAGGAGTCCAAGATGGCAGATCCATGCTGTGTTAGCTGATAGGGGACCTCTGCATGTATCTCTCCTCACTCTCTGTTCTCTGTCAATTTCTTATTCCATTCAGTGCTTGGCCGAGTTCTTTATCTCTTCATTTGATGGTTAGGGTTTCAGGATTGACATTTTCTGTGTTTGGCTCAGTTTTTCAGACCTTTGCTGTGGAGGTTTGGTGTGGTGCTTCTGTCTATAGCTTATAATAGTGGTTTCATACAGCCATGTTGCCCAGAAGTCTGGTGAAATTATTTTTAATTAAGTTTATAGCTGTTCCCAGTACATCAGTGATTCTCAATTCTGGCTGCATATTAGAACCAACAAGGAGTAAAAATGCTGATTGGAGTGGTATCTTTTAACACTAGTTTGCAATGAGCACCTATAACTTCTAATCTGTATGCAGTTTGGAAAAGAAACACAAAACACATTGAAAGTTTCTTTAGTGCTTATATCATGC
The DNA here is from genome assembly GCF_000243295.1 of Trichechus manatus latirostris. Classification (NCBI taxonomy): domain Eukaryota; kingdom Metazoa; phylum Chordata; class Mammalia; order Sirenia; family Trichechidae; genus Trichechus; species Trichechus manatus. The sequence continues at coordinate 8,952,760 of NW_004444037.1, read as the reverse complement.
CTTCTGTCACAGACTATAAACAAAAAGCTTATTGAGCAGATAATTCCCAGCTCCATTTTAAACATGGGGAAACTGAGGTACACAGAAACATAGTGGTTAGTCAAAAAAGCAGAAAAGCTGTGATTGTACAGTCTTATGCTTATGCTTATTTCCCCAGATGAGTAAAGTTATGGCCCTGAGAGTCAAAGCTAATCTAGATTTTCTGTCTCTCTGGAGTATTAAATATTAATTTTAAAGACCATAGGGGTAGGCAGATTTAAGGTTCCTAATAGGCTAATAAGAGTTCAGCTGCTAACCAAAAAGTTGGCAGTTTGAATCCCACCAGGCACTTCTTGGAAACCCTATAGGGTTGCTATGAGTCGGAGTCTACTTGATGGCAATGGATTTTTTTTTTTTTTTTGGAATAGACAATTTACAGTGGAGAGGAAGGCAGGGGCATAATTCATGAGCTTCATTTCTTGTTTTTGATGGCCTGCTCTCCTGAAATAAGTTGGAGCTCCCAATTATCTTGAGGTGGTGCCCACTTTTCACTGTGATTAACGTCTGGAAACCACATCTTAAAGCAAAGTGTAGAAAAATGAAGCATATTTTCCCATTATACATTTAAAACTTGCAGTTTCACCCAGGGATTCAGCATGAAATTAATTATGGCAGTGACCAATAGAATTTCATAAAAGCAGAGATACAGTCACTTTACACCTTGACGGCAATTAAAGGAGCAAAATCAAAGTTCTATGAAAGAAGCATAGATGTCCTAAATGCAGTGAATAGAACCCCAGTGTACTATACAGTGTGCATATAATTTTATTGTATGAAAAATTAATCTGTTGAAAACTAACGTCAGTTATTATAAATATTGAAATATTCAGTTACCATTCATTCTATTTGATGCCTTAGATATAAAGATTTGAGGGCGATGATTTGGAGGACTGAGTCTCAAACAAAAAACAGTTAAGTTATATATACAGTTCAGTGAAAAAGACAAAGGAGCTCACAAAAATTGTGCATCATATGTTACCATTGGTATACAAAAAGGGAGGGAAATGCACACACAATTATTTCTTTGTATGCATAGAATATCTATAGAAAGATGTGGAAGAAAACCCTTGCATTGGTTGCCGTCACTCTGGGGAGCTAGTTGGTGATGGGTCAGAGTGACCCTCTTGCACCTTTTTAATTTTGTATTTTTAATTTATAACCTACTTAAAAATACAGTTTTAACAGATCTAAAAATATATAACCTATTTAAAAGTAGAAACTAAATTAAAAATAAAAGCAGTGACAAGGGAAATTTGGAAGCGCTTTCTTTTCCTCCAGATAATTGTCTTAGTGAGAGAGACAAGATCATTCTAATGTCTTTAGATTAGAATATAAAATTAGGACTCATTCTTTTTTTTAAAATAGTCATTGTAAACTAGTAAACAGGAAAAATTCAATCTCATTAATAATCAAATAAATGCAATTTAAAGTGTGATACTATTTCCATCACTAATTTGGCAAATATTTTTAAAAAGAAATAATTTTGGCAAGGCTTAAAAGAGACTCGTGGCAAGGTTTCTATTGTAAGTGAAGAATGGTATAAGCTTTCAGGAAAGTAGTTGATTGACCACAAGTAATAAGACTCATTAAAATACTTATACCTTTTGTCACAGTAGTTGTATTTCTAGGAATCTGTTTTGAGGAAATAATCAGGAACGTGTTAAGAGATTATTGAAAAAGAAAGATGGTCATCACAATGTTATTTTAAAACCTTAACACTGGAAGCTTCATTTCTCTTTATGGGTTTTTTTTTTTGAAATTGTGCTTTAGGTGAAAGTTGACAGCTCAAGTTAATTTCTCATACAAAAATTTATACACACATTATGTGACACTAGTTGCAATCCCTATAATGTGACAGCACAGTCTGTCTTTCCGCTCTGGGTTTCCCATGTCCATCCAACCAGCTCCTGTCCCTTCCTGCTTTCTCATCCTACCTCTGGACAGGAGCCGCCCTTTTGGTCTTGTGTATCTGCTTGAAACTAAGAAACACACTCTTCACCAGTAGTATTTTATGTTACATAGTTCAGTCTAATCTTTGAAGAGTGGGCTCTGAGAATGGTTTTAGTTCTGGTTTAACAGAGCATCTGGGCCCATGGCTTCAGGCATTTCTTCAGCCTCAGACCATTAAGTCTGGTCCTTTTATGTGGATTTGAGTTCTGCTCCACACTTTTTTCCCGCTCCATCAGGGACTCTCTGTTTTGTTCCCTGTCAGGGTAGTTATTGGTGGTAGCTGGGCACCATCTAGTTCTTCTGCTCTCAGGCTGATGCAGTCTCTGGTTTATTTGGCCCTTTTGTCTCTTGGGCTAATGTTTTCCTTGTGTCTTTGGTGGTCTTCATTCTCCTTTGCTCCAAGTGGGTTGGGACCAACTGATGCATGTTAGATGGCCACTCGAAGGCTTTTAAGACCCCAGATGCCACTCACCAAAGTGGGATGCATAACATTTTCTTAATAAACTTTGTTATGCCAGTTGACCTAGATGTCCCCTGAAACCATGGTCCTCAGACCCCAGCCCCATCTACTCTGTCCCTCAAAGTGTGTGGTTGTGTTCAGGCAACTTCTTAGATTTTGGTTTAGTCCAGTTGTGCTGACTTCCCTTGTATTGTGTGTTGTTCTTCCCTTCACCTAAGATGATTCTTATCTACTATCTAGTTAGTGAATTCCCCTCTCCCTCCCTCCCACCCTCGTAACCATCAAAGAATATTTTCTTCTGTGTTTAAACCTTTTCTTGAGTTCTTATAATAGTGGTTTCATACAGTATTTGTCCTTTTGAAAAAGACTAATTTCACTCAGCATAATGCCCTCCAGATTCATCCATGTTGCGAGACGTTTCTTGGATTCTTCATTGTTCTTTATTGTTGCATAGTATTCCATTGTGTGTATATACCATAGTTTGTTTATCCACTGATCTGTTGATGGGCATCTAGGTTATTTCCATCTTTTTGCTATTGTGAACAGTGCTGCAGTGAACATGGGTGTGCATGTCTATTTATGTGATGGCTTTTATTTATCTAGGAGTGGGATTGCTGGATCATATAGTATTTCTATTTCTAGCTTTTTAAGGAAACGCCAAATTGATTTCCAAAATGGTTGTACCATTTTACATTCCCACTAGCAGTGCATAAGTGTTCCAGTCCCTCCACAACCTCTCCAACATTTATTATTTTGTGTTTTTTTAATTAGTGCCAGCTTTGTTGGGGTGAGATGGTATCTCATTGTAGTTTTAATTTGCATTTCTCTAATGGCTAATGACTATATTTCCTCATGTATCTGTTAGCTGCCTGAATATCTTCTTTGGTGAAGTGTATGTTCAAATCTTTTTTCCATTTTTTGAGTTATTTGTCTTTTTGTTGTTGAGATGTTGCAGTAGCTTGTGGATTTTAGAGATTAGACCCTTATCTGGTATGGCATAGGCAAAAATTTTTTTCCCAGTGTGTAGGTTCTCTTTTTACTCTTTTGGTGAAGTCTTCTGATGAGTTTAAGTGTTTGATTTTTAGGAGCTTCCAGTTGTCTAGTTTCTTGAAAGAGTTTTTTTCCTTTTTTTTTTTTTTTTGGTTTATTTCACTCAATGTTTTCAAGGTTCATCCATGTCATGGCATGTATTAGAACTCTATTTCTCTTTATGGATGAATAATATCCCATTGTAGGTACCATATTTTATTTATCCATTCATGTGTTAATGACCACTGGAGTTGCTTCCACCTTTTGACTATTGTGAATAATGCTGCAGTGAATGAATTGGTGTACAAATATCTGCTTGAGTTCCTGTTTTATCCAGAAATAGAAAAATGGGTACTTGTATTCATGCAATGGAATATTTATATATACACACACACACACACACACACACACACACACACACACATCCCCTACGTGTCTGTCAGTTTGTCATACTATGGGGGCTTGTGTGTTGCCGTGATGCTGGAAGCTATGCCACCGGTATTCAGATACCAGCAGAGTCACCTACGGCAGACAGGTTTCAGCTTAGCTTCCAGACTAAGAAAGACTAGGAAGAAGGACCTAGCAGTCTACTTCTGAAATGAATTGGCCAGTGAAAACGTTATGAATAGCAGCGGAACATTGTCTGATATGTGCCAGAAGATGACCCCCCCCCCCAGGTTGGAAGGCACTCAAAAGACGATGGGGGAAGAGCTGCTTTCTCAAAGTGGAGTCGACTTTAATAACGTGGGTGGAGTCAAGCTTTCGGGACCTTCATTTGCTGATGTGGCACGACTCAAAATAAGAAGAAACAGCTGCAAACATCCATTAATAATCAGAACATGGAATGTACAAAGTATGAATCTAGGAAACTTGGAAATCATCAAAAATGAAATGGAACTCATAAACATCGATATCCTAGGCATTAGTGAGCTGAAGTGGACTGGTATTGGCTATTTTGAATTGGACAATCATATGGTCTACTATGCTGGGAATGACAACTTGAAGAGGAATGACATTGCATTCGTCAAAAAGAATATTCCAAAATCTATCCTGAGGTATGATGCTGTCAGTGATAGGCTAATATCCATAAGCCTACAAGGAAGACCAGTTTATATGACTATTATTCAAATATATGCACCAATCACTAAGGCCAAAGATGAAGAAATTGAAGATATTTACCAGCTTCTGCAGTCTGAAATTGATTGAACATGCAGTCAGGATGCATTGATAATTACTGGTAATTGGAATGAGAAAGTTGGAAACAAAGTAGAAAAATTGGTAGTTGGAAAATATGGCCTTGGTGATAGAAACGATCCCATGATAGAATTTTGCAAGACCAATGACTTCTTCATTGCAGATACCTTTTTTCACCAACATAAATGGCGACTATACACATGGATCTCGCAAGATGGAATACACAGGAATCAAATCGACTACATCTGTGGAAAGAGACGATGGAAAAGCTCAACATCGTCATTCAGAACAAGGCCAGGGGCTGACTGCGGAACAGACCATCAATTGCTCATGTGCAAGTTCAAGCTGAAACTGAAGAAAATTAGAACAAGTCCACAAGAGCCAAAGTATGACCTTGAGTAAATCACACCTGAATTTAGAGACCATCTCAAGAATAGATTTGATGCATTGAACACTAATGACTGAAGACCAGAAAGGTTGTGGAATGACATCAAGGACATCATACATGAAGAAAGTAAGAGGTCATTAAAAAGACAGCAAAGAAAGAAGACCAAAATGGATGTCAGAAGAGACTCTGAAACTTGCTCTTGAATGTTGAGTAGCTAAACCAAAAGGAAAAAATAATGAGGTAAAAGAGCTGAACAGAAGATGTCAAAGGGCAGCTAGAGAAGACAGAGTAAAGTATAATGACATGTGCAAAGAGCTGGAAATAGAAAACCAAAGGGGAAGAATACGCTCAGCATTCCTCAAGCTGAAAGAACTGAAGAAAAAATTCAAGCCTCGAGTTGTAATAGTGAAGGATTCTATGGGGAAAATATTAAACAATGCAGGAAGCATCAAAAGAAGATGGAAGGAATACACAGAATCACTATACCAAAAAGAATTGGTGGACATTCACCCATTTCAAGAGGTAGCATATGATCAGGAACTGATGGTACTGAAGGAAGAAGTTGAACCTGCACTGAAGACATTGGCAAAAAATTAGGCTCCAGGAACTGACAGAATATCATTTGAGATGTTTCAACAAATGGATGCAGCGCTGGAAGTGCTCACTTGTCTATGCCAAGAAATTTGGAAGACAGCTACCTGGCCAACATACTGGAAGAAATCTGTATTTATGGTTATTCACAAGAAAGGTGATCCAACCAAATTTGGAAATCATCGAACAATATCATTAAAATCACACACAAGTAAAATTTTGCTGAAATCATTCAAAAGTGGCTGTAGCAGTATATCAACAGGGAACTGCCAGAAATTCAGGCTGGGTTCAGAAGAGGATGTGGAACCAGGGATATCATTGTTAATGTTAGCTGGATCCTAGCTGAAAGCAGAGAATACCAGAAAGATGTTTACCTGTGTTTTATTGACTATACTGTGTGGACTGTAACAAACTATGGATAATATTGTGAAGAGTAGGGATTCCAGAACACTTAATTGTGCTTATAAGGAACCTGTACATAGATAAAGGGGCAGTCGTTCAAACAGAACAAGGGGATACTGCGTGGTTTAAAGTCAGAAAAGGTGTGCATCAGGGTTGTAGTCTTTCACCATTCCTATTCAGGCTGTATGCTGAGCAAATAATCCAAGAAGCTAGACTGTATGAAGAAGAATGGGGCATCAGGATTGGAGGAAGACTCATTAACAACCTGTGTTATACAGATGACACAACCTTGCTTGCTGAAAGTGAAGAGGACTTGAAGCACTTGTGGATGAAGATCAAAGACCACAGCCTTCAGTATGGATTACACCTCAACATAAAGAAAACAGAAATCTTCACAATTGGACCAATAAGCAACATCATGATAAACAGAAAGATTGAAGTTGCCAAAGATTTCATTTTACTTGGATCCTCAATCAACACCCATGGAAGTAGCAGTCAAGAGATCAAAAGATGTGGGAATTCCAGGTTAACATGACACTATAGACAGAAGCACCATGCCATCCCTCCACAGCAAAGATCTAAGAAACTAAGTCAAACAGAGACAAATGTCAGTTCTGAAACCCTAAGCATCAAATGAAGAGATAAAGAACTCAGCCAAGCACCGAATGGAATAAGAAACTGACAGAGAACAGAGAGCAAGGAGAGATACATGCAGAGGTCTCCTATGAGCTAACGCAGCACGGATGCGCTGTCTTGGACTCCTGTTGGAGATCGGAAAACAGGGAGTATGGGAAAGCAGCTTCATGGAGCTCCCAGCAGGAGATAGAACAACTGGTAACCAGAAATATATGCTTTTCCACCCCCCACCCTTCTTCACACCCACTCCACCTCCTCTGCTTCCTGCGGCCAGTCTCTTGGCCGGGAAGCACCAGCTTCACCCCTGTGCTGCTTGGATTCCACCCATCTGCACTGGCCAGCTCCCTGAGTGCCATTTGTTGGTTGCTGGTGTTGCTTTTTTCTGCTTCTTTTGGTTTCTTCCATACCTCTCACCACATCCCCCTCCTTTCTCTCAAATACCTGGCTCTGTGTGCCATCTTTGCTTCTTCCTAAAAGAGTGTGAAATGCTGCTTGACTGTGGAACTGCCTCCCGGCCTGTGCTGCCACGCTGGTGGGATCCCTGGGGCTTTTGTTTGTTTTCTTTTTCTTTTCTCGGCTTGGGAGCCGCTTCTAGCCAGGAAGTGCTGCCCAGCTTAGGAGCTACTCCCTCAGTCTGTGCAGCTGTGCAGTGTGATCCCTGGGGTCCTTTCTTTTTTGTTTTTGTTTTAAATTTTTTGATTGTTTTCTTTTCTCTCTTTTTCCCTTTTTGTCTTTCTTCATTACTCAGTTTCTCATCTCTCTATACTTAGCTTCTCTTCCTGTCTCCCGAATACTTGGCACTGTGTGACACCGCTACCCCTTCTAACCAGGCTGTACTTCACGGCCTGGGAGCAACTTTCCCAGTCCTCGCAGCCACGCTGGTGGGATGCCTGGGGGCTTTTCTTTTCTTTTTTTTTCCTAATTTTTATTTATTATTTTACACTTTTTCTTTTTTTGCTTTTTTTCCCTCCATTTCTCAGTCTCTCATCTCTCCACTCCAATGGCAAGCTCCCTTACCACTCTGTTTGTATGTTTTTGGCTCCTATTCCTCTCTCCTCTCTCTCCTCTTTCCAATACTAATCTTAACTCCACAAATGACAGTCTCCCCCTCCTTCCTCCCTACCTTCACGGTGTGCTGCACACCACCCCATAGCAGCATAGGCATGGCCTACTGGAACCTGCCCTGCACTGATTCCTGGCCCGTCTTGTCGGCCCTAGTACGTGCCACAAACAACCCATCCCAGCAGCTCCCCTTCAGCTGGACCTGCCCTGCTGTACTATTCCTGAGCGACTGACCTTGCGCATTGGAGAAGGAGGTGAAAAGTATCGTGCCCACAGATGAACAGACAACAAAGAATGCACAGCTCGCCTGCTCAGACATAACCAAACAAAACAAAAAATCAGGAGGAAACAAACAAATCTACAATCAATAAATGAGAAAAATAACTACTGAATGTCCTGAAGACAGCAGACAATATCAAAATATATAAAAAAGTAGTACAGGATGGTTCCAGTAGCCGTCTAAAATAAAACACCAGATGACTTTCCAGTGGAAGAAAAGGCACTAGAACTACCTGATAAGGAATTCATATCTCTAATATTCAGAGTTATCCAAGAGTTGAAGCAAAAAGCAGACAAAAATGAGGAAAACTTAGACAAATTCATGGAAAAGGCAGACAAATTCATGGAAAATACAAAGAATGGAAGAATTCAGGAAAATAATAGAGGAACAAAATGCCAAAATAAATTCACAACTAGAAAGCATACAAAAACAACAATTAGAACTCCAAAAGATAAACAACAAGATTTCAGAAATGGACAGTGTCATAGAAGGGCTGAGGAGCAGGTTTGAAACTGTAGAAGACAGAATCAACGAAATTGGAGATAAACACTGATACAACTCTGTTTGAAGAAAAATCAGAAAAAAAGACAAAGAAAAATGAAGAAACCTTGAGAATTCTGTGGGATACAATCAAAAGGAAAAATCTGCAAGTGATCAGATTTCCAGAACAGGAGGAGAAAACAGAGAGGATCATTGAAGAACTGCTGACATAAAACTTCCCCAGTATCACAAAAGATGAAAAGCTGAGCATCCAAGAAGCTTAACGAACTCCATATAGAATAGTCCCCAAAAGAAAATCACCAAGGTGTATCATGATGACATTCGCTAAAACCAAAGACAAAGAATCCTGAGAGCAGCTCAAAAAAATGAAAAGTCACATACAGAGAGGAAACAATAAGAGTAATCTCGGATTATTTGGCAGAAACCATGCAGGCAAGAAGGCAGTGGGATGACATATATAAAACCTTGAAAGAAAAAAATTGCCAGCCAAGAATAATATACCCTGCAAAACTGTCATTCAGATATGATGGTGAAAATAGGACATTTCCAGATAAACAGAATTTAAGGGACTATGTAAAAACTAAACCAAACTTAGAAGAATTATTAAGGGGAGTCCTTCAGTCTGAGAACAAACAACTTCCGCTCACAGGCTGAATCTAGGATGCAGGATTGTACCAGCCAGATACCAACCTAGGAAATGAACTCTCAAGGACTATCCAAAACCAAAAGAATTACAACAGAGAACCAGAGAGGTTAATCTGTAAATGATGATAACATCAGAACAATAAAAGAGGGAATAAACAGTGTAGGTATAGTACCTTCTAATGGAGAGGAAGTCAAAGCGATGCCAACTAGTAATAGACTGCTTCAAACTTAGGGAGATAAGGGTGAATTTCAAGGTAACCAGAAGAAAGTTAACAAACTTACTCATCAAAATAAAGAAGAAAAACACAAAGTCTCAGTAAAAACAAAACCTACAAAAACAAAAGAAATGAAAAAAAAAATCCACAAACAAAAGGAATTCAGCACAGGAGAGTAAGAGGAACAAAGAAGCTGTCAGCACCAGGAAAAAAAAGCACTACAAAATGACAGCAATAAACTCACACCTATCAATAATCACACTGGATGTAAATGGCCTACATGCAGCTAAAAGAGATGGAGAGTGAGAGAATGGATAAAAAAACAGGATGCATCAATATGCTGTCCACAAGAGACATACCTTAGAGGGACTGAATTGCTGGGCGGAGGGCTGTGGGGCCCATGGTCTTGGGGAACATCTAGCTCAATTGGCATGACACAGCTTATAAAGACAATGCTCTACATTCT
>NW_004444037.1:8911697-8942802 GCF_000243295.1 Trichechus manatus latirostris | reverse complement strand
CCAGAAGAACGAACAACTCTGTCTTGGAAGAAATACAGCCAGAATGCTCCTTAGAAGCAAGGATGGCGAGTCTATGTCTTACATACTTTGGACATATTGTCAGGAGGGATCAGTCCCTGGAGAAGGACATCATGCTTAGTAAATTAGAGGGTCAGCGAAAAAGAGGAAGACCCTCAGTGAGATGGATTGACACAGTGGCTGCGACAATGGGCTCAAGCATAACAGCAATTGTGAGCATGGCGCAGGACTGGCCAGTGTTTCGTCCTGTGGTACATAGGTTCGCTATGAGTCGGAGCCAACTCCACGGCACGTAACAACAACATATATATGCATATACATAAAAATGATGTTTTGGAAAAAAATTAATAACACGAGAAAATGTTTTTGATGTAACGTCAAATAAAAAGCAGAATATTATTCTTTATATGTTGTATGGTTCCATCTATGTGAAACCCTGTGGGGCAATTCTGCTCTGTCCTACAGAGTTGCTATGAGTCGGAATCAACTTAACAGCAATGGTTTTTTTTTTGTTTTTGTTTATTTTACTCAAGATGTTTTCAAGGTTCATCCACGTCACAGCATGTATTAGAACTTCATTTCTCTTTATGGCTGAATAATATCCCATTGTATGTACCACATTTTGTTTATCCATTCATGTGTTGATGACCACTTGAGTTGTTTCCACCTTTTGACTATTGTGAATAATGCTGCTGCAGTGAATTAGTTGGTGTACAAGTATCAGCTTGGGTTCCTGTTTTCACTTCTTTTGAGTGTATACCTAAGAAGTGGAATTGCTAGGTTGTGGTATTCTCTTTGAAGTGAGGAGGAATAGAAAGTCACATGGCATTGCCCTGTGATAGTGCATGTGGGACTTATTGAAGGATATGAGCCATGGGGCGCAAGAAGCTGGCTTGAGCAACTTTCTGCTCTGGGCTCCTTCTTTTTTAGAGTCCTTGCCCCAAGTAATGGGGAGTCTGCTGTCAATGTCCATGAATGGGTGGGTCACAATTATACAACACTGACTAGTGTAGAAAATATCATATCTACAGAAAGGTGTTATAGTGATGGTTCCAAAATGGGGTGCCGTAGGACCCCTGAAATGCCATCTCAAAGTTGATTTCACAGGAATTGGGAGACATGTTATATTACTTCAGCATTGGCTCAACAACTGCAAACATTTCCTGAGTGCCTGCTGGAGGCGGGTTGCATAGCCCCCAACACTGTTAAATAATGAACGAACTGACTAAGGAATTTTCTTCTAATACTGTACTTTATCAGTCACGTCTTCTTTTGGAACTTCGTGGCTGGGAAAGTCTATTTACATATTGTAGGAGTAGGGGCAGCATTTAAATGAGGGAGTGAGGAGTGTGTGGAAGTTCCTTTAGAAAGTCCCTTAAAAATGTTCTGGAGACCACACTGACTTTATATGTTTTCTGACATCCTGGATCTGGGTGGTTAGATTTAGTGAACATTATTTTTGGTAATTACGGATAATTTCCGTTTTCATCAGTGTTGAGATCTTAACACAAATAATCTAAAATTACCTTCTTCCCTGCCCCTGCCCTTGTGAAAAACTAGCATTTGACTGAGGTTTACTAGACCCGCATTCCACCTCCAGTTGTGGTGCCAGTAACTAGCTGTGTGACCTTGAACAAATCACTTTAACCTCGATAACCAAAAAAAAAAACAAAAAACAAAAACCAAAAAGCAAACCCGTTGCTGTTGAGTTGAGTCTGATTCATGGTGACCCCATGTGTTACAGAGTAGAACTGTACTTCATAGGGTTTTTTTTTTTGGGCTGTAATACTTATGGAAGCAGATCCCCAGGCCTTTCTTCCACGGTGCCACCGGGTGGGTTCAAACCGCTAACCTTTAGCAGTTTGTGCCACAGAGGGATCTCAGTTTTTCCATCTGTCAGGAGATTGGACCAGTTTTCCCCTAAGGTGTCTTCAAGTTCTAAACGACTATAAATTGGTCATTCTATAAGCTTTTTATTCCCTCCACCACTTTTTTTTAAATAAGAAAATGGAAGAGACTTTTGGTACTTTCCTGTCTGATTCTTTTTTTTCTCTCTCACAAACAGGAGCGGCTTCAGCTGCAGGCCTCCTTTACCTGCCCACGTGGGCAGCTGCTATTTCCGGCTGTGTGCTTGCCATCTTCACAGCGTCCCTGTGGCCTCAAGTGCTTGGACACCTTATTAGCTCAGGGACAAGCCCTGGGAAAACCATGACCGTTGCCATGATATTTTATCTTCTAGAAATATTTTTCTGTGCATGGTGCACAGCTTTTAAGTTTGTCCCAGGAGGCATCTATGCTAGAGAAAGATCTGATGTGCTTTTGGGTGAGTAGATTTGAAAGGTCTGGATTAAAGTAACTACTCAAAAATATGTCTCCGGGAAACTATTTGTTCCATAAACCTTCATCTAAAGTACAATAAAAAAAACTAAAAAAAAAAAAAAGTACGTCTCAGGCCTGACCAAGATTTAGCAATTTACATGACTGGTAGAAATAAATAGGATGATCTTGCCTTTCTTAGGGAAATAGACTTTCCTGATTGAAAAAAAAAACTTGAACAATATCTAAATTATTAACGAATTTTTTAATTCATTATTGAGTTTCAGTATATTTATTACTGCAAAGGTGGTTTTAGTGAATTAGTTGTGGAAAAAACTGAATCCATATTAAAGTATAAAAAAGATACTATGTAACAGTTGTTTATCATTTGATATGTTGCTAAAAGGTCTGATGATGGATGTTCACGTTGCTACTTCAATAGTAGGCTGATAAATAGAAAGACGGCAATGTTTTTTGGTTCTCTTGAATTTTATCTCATTTGTAATTACCATTTTTTACCAATAAAATATATTTTGCATGTATGTATCTTATTATAAGATAATTCTGAAATCATGGAGTAAATTCACTTTCTAGTTCAGTGATTATGAATTTATGTACCAAAATCAAAATTGCATAAGCTTAGCTTAGTCTGATATTTAAAAAATTGTCATATGGCAGTAATGAAGTTATTGATGTATACCAGGCATACATAAATCAAATATTGCCTGTCATTTTGGTTTAAGTAAAATATGTCAAATGCTTCCAGAGTAAACTCTTTGAGAAATGAGGAGAAAAAATGTTAGTAGAGGAGCCAGTTCTTATTGTTCACACGTTTATTTTTCTACTTAGTCATTTATTCATTTAAAAAATTATTGAGCACCTACTGTGTGCCAAGCACATTGCTAGAGATTCACGAGACATACTGTCCCTGCCCACCTGGAACTTTAGTGGGGGAAACACTATTAATAAAATGAAATTATTATTTTGTCTTTGTAATTTATAAACCCTGGTGGCATAGTGGTTAAGTGCTATGGCTGCTAACCAAAAGGTCAGCAGTTCAAATCCACCAGGCGCTCCTTGGAAATTCTATGGGACAATTCTACTCTGTCCTATAGGGTCGCTATGAGTCTGTGTCGACTCAGTGGCAACGGGTCTGGTTTTTTGGTTTTTGGCTGTAATTTATATGTATTTGTCTCATTTTACTAATAAATGAGACAAATGCATATAAAACTACAATTGGGATGAGTGCTATAAAGGAGATGTATACACTACTGCTTGTGTTCCTTTGCACTTGTCTATTGTGTCCCTGGCGTATGACCGACAACTATGTTCATTTTCACTTAAACTTTTATACCCCATGAGGTAGACAACTGTCAGGACAGGCTGATTTGGAAGATATATTTTTAAATTGCATGAAAAATTTTAGAAACGCCTTTTGAGGATTTTGTATCTCTGATAAGTACCAGCTGTCAGCTAATTAGAGAAATACATTGCTGCATTTCCTCTGGGATCTCTTGGTTTTGCGAACTTTGTATTTCTCCTGGTTTCTTTCAGGTGTGTGTCCTCTGTCCTGCTCTATCCTCCTGCCCAATGCCCTGCTTTTTTTCTAACTCCAGCTTGCTTAGGGGTCAGCCATGTGAAGAAAACGAATGAAAGTAAGAGCCCATGAGTATTCCGTGCTGTGCATAAGTTTGTTTCTTCAGGTTGTTAGGAATGGTGAGCTTTTTGAGTTCCTTCTCACTGTTCACTGCTTCTGGGGTTGCTGAAACTGCTTTCTTAGGGCCTCATACAACCAAGACATTTTTAGTAAGCATGGATGGTATACTGATAAGGCCACAAAGAAAACCAGGGAACACTGGTCATGTTCAGAGTAGCTTTTAATATAACTGCAAAGATTCTATATTGTATCAGAAATTAGTTGTAAATTTATTTTCTAGGCTTCTCCTGTTCTTTTCTGGAAATTGGTCACAACTTTTTTTGCTAGCTTAAACCATTACCTGACATTTCCTAATTTACATATTGTTCAGTCATCCCTGTTTCCATTCGTATTATGTATGGTTTTAGAAGTATGTAAACTTTACACGTAAGCTACATTGTAAAGCATCTTAATTGAGCTCAACTTTATTGGCCAGCCATATTGGCACAGTGTGAGTTCTGACATGCATTTTCTGCAAGGACCCTGTGCCCGGAATTCCTGTATTCCAGGTTAGAATTACCGCCACAAACGCTGTCATACATAGAACATACACATGCTCTGCCATGCCCCTCAGCTTCGTGCATGTGTGGTCTCTTCCATGGAGGAGGTTGGTTCAGAAGGCTCCTTTCGCTTGTGCTGTGTCCTCCCTGCCCAGTCAGCAGTCATTTCCTTATGGCCAATGACTTACGCTGTCAGCAACCTAACAACTAGGAAGCAGTCAGGAAATTAAAAGAAATCCCTTGTCAGGAAAAGGCTGGGATCCCCTCAATTAGAGCATGATTCCTAGAACTCTAGCTGATTTCTTATAATTGCCCTAATTATTAAAATTAGTATTACAGTAATTTACTGAGTAAGGTACTGAGCTAAATTAACTCAATAACTGAATTTTCAAGTACGTTCATTTAAATGACATTTCAGCTCCTGGAATATAACATTGGAAGGATTTGGGGTATGAAAATATAATATATTCTTCATTTCGCTTTTAACAGGGACAATGATGCTAATTATTGGGCTAAATATGCTGTTTGGTCCTAAGAAAAGCCTCGACTTTCTTCAAACAAAACGCAGTCCTAAAATGCTTTTCAGAAAGAGTGAAAAATACATGACACTTCGTAAGTATTGTTTTAAGCTTTTTAAAAGCATTTTATTATATAAATTTTCAAACACATATAAAAGTAATGAGTATAATGAATCTTCATGTACCTTTCACCAAGCTTTAACAGTTATCAACATTGTACCAAAGTTGTTAACAGTTTTCTTCCTTTTTTTTTGCTGAAGTACTTTAAATACTTCTGTATTCATTTTGCTTCACTTACAATATGGATAAGATGTTTTAACACGTAGAATTTCTAGAATGCTTTGTTCTAATAGTTGAGATGATTCATTTCATTTCTAGTTCTCCTTTTTTTGGAAGATTGGATTATGTTTGGAATGTCAATGAAGAAACTTAAAACAACATTAGTTTACTATTCAATATCTGACTCATTACAGATAGACTGGATTAAATAAAAAGATTTATTGAATGTCTACAATGTGCTGATAGTGTATTACGTAGTTGTTATGTGATATACAAAGATGAGTTAAAAAAATGTTCTCCGTCCTCAAGGAGTTGATACTTTACTAAAGGAGATAAACTATTATATTGTAATGAGATAGGAAACAGTTAAAAAACTAAATAAATTTTTAGTGTATTTCTAAAAGAAATGTCATAAAGCAGTTTAAGACCATTATTTAAAAACTTTCAAGTATGTTTCATCATAATTTGGAAACATCATGTTAAATTTAGTGGAAAATGAGGTTCTTTTTTAGTCCCTTGAAACCAGGATCTAGCAGATTTTGTTTTTAATCCTGACAATCTTTGTCTTTTAACTTGAGAGTTTGTTTAATCTGTTTTTATTGTGATTTCTGATGTATTACGATTTATTTCTATCATTTTACTATGTGTATTCTTTTTCCACTTTCTCTAGGTATCCTTTTTCCTCTTACTTTTTTTTTTTTTTACTTCCTTATTCCCCTCCTCCCCACTCCTTGTTCTAGTTTGGAAGTTTTACCTTTAATTTCTGTTCTTTTAGTAGTTAATTATTTTTCTTTCAGCATGGCCTTCTGGCTTCCATTTTTGGTGTTGAAAAGTCAAGTGTCAGTGGAATTGTTGCTTTTTTGAAGATAATCTGTCTCTTGTCCTAGTAGCTCTTAAGATTTTCTCTTTGTTTTGGTGCTCTGCAGTTTCACTGTAGTATATTTGGATGTGGATTTTTTCATTTTGAGAGTCTTTGGGCTTCCTGAATCTGAATAATGATGTCTTCTAACAATTCTGGAAAATTCCCAGCCATTATTTCTTCAAATATCACCTGTCCTCTGTTTTTTCGTGTCTCTCCTTTTTGACTCCAACTAGATATATGTTGGATCTTCTTCTTATTCTGTTCTTTATGTCTCTTGATTGCTTTTGTATTTTGTACCCTTTGTAATTTTCTCAGATTTGCCTTTCAGTTTACTAGTTCTCTATTCAGCTTTGTCTAATCTGCTGTCTGTTGAGTTTCTAATTTCAGTTATCATAATTATTATATATTTATTCCCAGAAGTCTATTTGATTTCTTTACGAACATTTCTGATCATTTATTATAGTTTCATGTACCTTAGTCATACTTTTGAATACCCTCTTTTATCTGTTTAAATATGTTAAACACTTACTATATATTCTGATTCTGAAAGTTCTAGTATCTGAAATCTTTATGGGCTTGATTCTGCAGGGTTTTTCCACCTCTGATTCTTGCTCATTAAGACTTATTTTCTTAGGTATTTTATGATTTTTTAAAATTTTTATTACTTTAAGCTCATGGTCCTTGGAACACTTTTAGGGAATATTCTTTGAGGCCTGAGTTTAAAGTATGGGTTACGTATGCATGTCACACGTGAAAATTAACCCAAGAATTAGACATTTCTGCTTTGCACAAAATCTTTGGTTAATAGATTTAACATAATCATAAAAATGATTTTTAAAATCAGTAAACTTAATTTCTGTTAAACAACTATTTCTTGGTTTTGTTTAGTCTTGTGGCTGCTTGTTGGTTTGGGATTGTTGGGATTAGGACTACGGCAAAAAGCCTATGAGAGGAAATTGGTCGAAGAGGTAAGTAACTTAAAATTTTGAAATAGAATTTTATATGATATATATTTATACGCGTACATTTGTACATTGAACTCTAGACCAAGAAAAATCTTACAGACGTTTCTTGATATTGCAGAGTATGGATTGTTTATATATTCATGGACTGTGAAAGTTTTCTTGTCTCCTCCTTTTCCCTATTACTGTCTACAGTTTTTAAATATTTTAGTGTCCCTTTGTCTTCTAGAAAGGTGGGCTGGAGCAAGTCATTGCAATGTTGTGCTTTCTGTTTGCACTGATTAAACAGTTTGAAGTGCTTTTTAATGAGTTGGAGTTACAGTTTGGGCTAAAATAGAATTTGAAGATTAACTTTGAATGTTGAAAATCTCTACTACCTAGTAAATTTTTCATATTAAGTAAAAAGTTATAAGGAGGACAGAGATCATGTTTTTCTTTTTGGCTGTTGTATTCCAGCACCTCACATAGTGTTTGGCACATATTCAGTTCTCCATAACCTTTTGTTAAAAATTAAATAATTTATTAAATGATCCCTTTCTTTTGCCCTTTAATTGTTAGCTGTTGTCATTATAACATAAAGTCGGTCAGAGAGGATACCTAATGTCAGCCAGGATTCTTCTTCAAAAGGAGCCATTTGAATTGGATTTGATACATGTTCTTTCATTCATTCTTCATGCATTCATTCGTTTATTTATTTGATAAATGTTTACTGAATGTCTCTTATGTGCCTGGTGCCAGGGACACAGAGGTAAACAAATTGAACAAGATACCTGCCTTCGTAGAGTTTACATTCTAGTAGAGGATAGCGACAGGATTCAGAGGAAAAAATAAAGTCTGCCACTTTTGCTTGGGCTGCTATGAAGGAAATTGGATTATTGAATAGAGTATAACTGTGTCTAGGTGGATAAAGAAGCCTGTTCTGAGGAGGTGACATTTGATTTGGGACCTAAAAGTTGAGAAAAAGCCATCTGTGCAGAGAGCTGGTGATAAAGGAATCAGGTAGAGGGAATGTGTAAAAAACTGAAGTGGGAGCAAGCTTGGCATGTCTGAGGAACATCAGGGTGGCCAGTGTGGCTGAAGATTGATAAGCAAGGAGAAGAGTGGTAGAAGGTGAAGTTGAAGAGGCAGGTGAGAGCCACATCACATAGGGCATTGTAGACCACAGTAAGGAGCTCTGATTTCATTTTACTTGCAGTGGACGCCATTGGAGTGTCTTAGGCAGGAGAGTGAAAAAACCAGTTATATATCACTTAGATGGCTTTGTGAACAGTAGATTGTAGGGGAACACAAGAGTGGAAGCATAGAGGTATGTTATGAGGCTTTTTCAGTTGTCCAAGAGAAAGATGATGGTGATTTGGACTGGGATGGTGGCAGTGGAGTTGGAGAGAAATAGATAGAATATATTTTAAAAGTAGAACTGATAGGACTTGCTGATGGATTAGATGTTGACAGATGTCTTGAGCAACTGGATGGAGGATGTGGCATTTACTGAGATGGGAAGAATGAGGGAATAATAGGTTTTGGGGAATGAAATCAAGAATTAATCACAGAAGTATAGTTATGTCAAAAAAGGATTGCTTGAAGATAATCATGCATCTTGAAATATCTGTTGATGGTTTCATTCCCTTTTATGATATATTTACAAAACAGAATAGCTCTTCTTTATAAAGATGAAATGTCCAGCACACTGCTGGTAGAACAAGCATATTGAGCTGTTATATAAAGTGGACCTCCTACGCAAAGGTATTGCTACTTATCCTTCTCCTAACCTGAACTTGTATGGTTCAGTTTGAGTTGTTTCTTCAGTTGTGGTGATGGATTTTTTCTTATTCAGCCATACATTTACAGAATGCCTGTTATAGATCAGTAAGTATTTGTTTGAGATTGATGGTTAGGATTGGGCAGTGCATTCTCTGACTGAGCTCATGGATCCCGAAGAAGAGTTCTCAGAAGAGGCTCTGCTACTCAACCTTGCCTTGGCAGTACAGATAGATAGATGGATAGCTGCCATCGAGTCAGCTCTAACTCATGGTGACCTTATTTACAACAGAACAAAACGTTGCCTGATCCTACAGCATCCTTACCATCGCTGGCATGTTTGAGTCCATCATTCCGGCCATGTGCCAAACCATCTCACCAAGCGTCTCCCTCGCTGTCGCTGGCCCGCACTTCACCACACATGATTGATCCAGCGATTGATCTCTGTTGTGATCCATAAGATTCTCATTGGCTGTTTTTGGAAGTAGATCACCAGGCCATTCTTCCTAGTCTATCTTAGTCTGAAAGCTTAGCTAAAACCTATCCACCATGGGTCACCCTGCTGGTATTTGAAATACCAGTGGCATAGCTTTCAGCATCACAGCAACACTCAAGCCACCATAGTATGACAAACTGACAGACGAGTAGTAGCTTGCCAGTACAGTAGGGGTATAACACTACGTTGGGATCAGTAGACCACTTTGCAAATATGTTGCAGGTCCCCATGTATCCCTCTGTGATCTCATTCTTCTCCCTTGAGAAAGTAACCACTATCTGAATACGGATTTATCATTTTCACACTTTCCTTTATATTGCTAATAACATGTGACACATCCCTGAACAATACTGGTTTTTCCATGTTTTTAAACTTTATCTAAATGATACCATGCATATATATTTTGCAACTTTTTTTTTACTTAAAATCACCTATGTAAGTTTCATCCATGTGGGTACATGTAGCCCTAATTCATTTATTTCCATTGCTGGGTAGTATTCCAAGATAGACATGTGACATCATTTATTTATTTATTTTCTTATTGATAGATCATTTCTGATTTTTTGCTGTTATTATAAGCAACGCTTATTATAGTCACTTTCTAGACATTTCTCCTAACTTCCAAGCTTAAGCTAGAAGTTTAAAGAAGATTTAATTTGAGAATTCCATATAGCAGATATCTGCTTGTTTTTATGAATTAAATGTGGACAAATGTTTGTGGCCACCACTCGTCTGTCAATTTGACTATATGAAGAAGAATGAGGCATCAGGATTGGAGGAAGACACATTAACAACCCTGCGATATACAGATGACCAACCTTTCTTGCTGAAAGTGAAGAGGACTTGAAGCACTTACTGATGAAGATCAAAGAGTACAGCCTTCAATATGGATTACACTTCAACATAAAGAAAACAAAAATCCTCACAACTGAACCAATAAGCAGCATCATGATAAACAGAGAAAATATTGAAGTCGTCAAGGATTTCATTTTACTTGGATCCACAATCAATGCCCATGGAAGCAGCAGTCAGGAAATCAAATGACGTATTGTGTTGGGCAGATCCACTGCAGAAGACCTCTTTAAAGTGTTAAAAAGCAAAGATGTCACCTTGAGGACTAAGGTGCATCTGACCCAAGCCATGGTGTTTTTAGTCGCCTCATATGTATGCGAAAGCTGGACAATGAATGAGGAAGACCAAGGAAGAATTGGTGCCTTTGAATTATGGTGTTGGCAAAGAATATTGAATATACCATGGACTGCCAGAAGAATGAACAAATACGTCTTGGAAGAAGTACAGCCAGGATGCTGCTTAGAAGCAAGAATGGTGAGACTTTGTCACATGTACTTTGGACATGTTGTTAGGGAGATCAGTCCCTGGAGAAAGACATCATGCTTGGTAAAGAAGACAATCAGTCAAAAAGGAAGACCCCCAATGAGATGGATTGACACAGTGGCTGCAACAATGGGCTCAAGCATAAAAATGATTGTGAGGATGGCACAGTGTTTGGTTCTGTTGTACATAGGGTTACTATGAGTTGGAACTGACTCAATGGCACCAAACAACAACAAAATGTTTGGGAATATTCCTTTGCTGAAACTTGGGACATAGGGATTTTGGTAGAGTGAGGTGGAGAAAACTGGGTCACCAAAGCTGCCATTTTTCACAATCATCATAAATTATCATTGAAACAATTCCTTAGGCACCAGCCGAAGAGGTCTCTGTCGCCATCTGGCCTTTCAGGTTTGGATATGACAATGAAGGGTGGTCTAGTCTAGAAAGATCAGCTCAACTGCTCAGTCACACAGGTAAGTCTTCCTGGAATTAGCTCCAGTTTTTGAGAAACTACCATTGTTACGTTTATTTTGATTAAGTCCATAAGTTATAGGAGGAGGGTTTGCTGGGTCATAAACTAATCTCCTCTTCAGAAAGCATTACTTTTGTGTCAGCTTCAGGAGGATTAAGCTTCTGTAATCACATCGGTATATGTCTGAGAGCAATTCAGTTGATTCCGAACACAGCCTCATACTGGGTATTTGCAGGGGGCTCTTCTCATGCCCTTATTATTAGTGCTATCTCTGCAGGTGGCTCCTGTCACTTGAGGAACTTCTGTTAAGGACCCAGAAAACTATTGGCTTAAAGGGCAGAATGGGTCAGAGTGATGCTCATTTATGAAGTAATTTCTTTTTCAAGAGTTTGAGGGCCATTTTTGTTTGATTCTGTGCCCTGGGTAACTCACCTTTGTATGAAGCATCATTTAAAATATGTGGGAGTTTGGTTCTTAGATCAACTACATGGAGTGTGGAGCAAAATAAAGTGCTGAAGTGTTCTGGTTATTCCTACTGATAAGCATGTTTTCTGAGAAGCTTCTGACTCTGTATGATTATTAAGTCAATACAAAATTTCTTTGGCCCTTACTCCTTACTTAGTCTGATTACAGACCTCAGAGGCATATCTGGCCAGGGTCTGAAAAACTAATATACTTACTTCTATGCCCGTCCCAGGCAGCTGGGTGGCACAAACAGTTAAGCCCTCAACTACTAACTGAAAGGTTGGTGGTTGGACCATTCAGAGGCACCTCAGAAGACAGGCCTGCTGATCTGCTTCTGAAAGGAGCAGCCTTGGAAACTCTATGGAGCAGTTCTACTCTGCACACCCAGCATTGCCATGAGTCAGAATTGACTCAATGGCAACTAACAACAAACAACATGCCAATACCACGGAGGTGATTGCCCTAGAATAAAATGCTATATGCGCTGCTGTATTGTTTCTGAACATAAATTGAGTATTTGAAAAAGGCATTAAGGTTATTTGAAGTTTGGGGTATTTAAGAAAGATATTGAGAATATTTGAGACTTCAGAACATTTATGCTTTTATCCTTTTCTGTCCTTCCTCTAGGTATTCCATGTTTTAATTACATTCTAAACATGGGAAAATTCCTTTATAGATCAGATTTGAACCACTCCACTTTGGTGACTCCTTAGGTATTACTTGGTTTTCAATTTATGAGTAAAAGCAGAAGGGTTAAGTGTCAAGAATAAAGTTTTACTAATTGTTTTTTGCATTGTGTATTGAATCACTACATACATTTTTCCCCTGAACAGGTGCAGATTTCATAACAATTTTAGAGAGTGATGCTTCTAAACCCTATATGGGAAACAATGATTTAACCATGTGGCTAGGAGAGAAGTTGGGTTTCTATACGGACTTTGGTCCAAGCACAAGGGATCACACTTGGGGGTGAGTATACCTTGGGAATTAATTCTGAACATAGCTCTAAAAGACTAGGTAGCACAGTCTTGGAGTGGGAGGTTGACATTGTCATGACCTTGTTCTATGAATATGCATCAGTGATGCTTCTTGGGAGACTGGGAGGTGCTAAAGAATAGATATTGATGAAGACTTCACACAGGGCTGATAGCCCAGCATCCTTCTCCATTGGTGGTCCTGAACACAATTCTTAGCAGAATTGATGTGGCTCATTTGGCACCTTCTCCTCTATACCCTGAGAGAGTCAGTTAAAAGTATCTAGAACATCACTGAGTTTAGGAGCCAAAGCAGTGGTCTGCTGACAGCAGTGGTAATTATATAGTCACTGGGGAGTTCTGAAAAATTACAGATGCTTGAACCCCATGCCAGGTCTACTAAGTCAGAGACTCCAGAAAGGGGTGGAAGACAAAACTTTTGTCTTGACTGTGTTTCTGCATGAGGTTTGCCAGGAAGATGAGAAAATTTTCCAATTCACTTTTCTTTTTTCTTTTTTTTTTTTTCATCTCTGAGTAAAGGTTTGTTAAAGGAGGAAGTTGATAGCAATAACATGTATATATATATATATATATGTATATATTTAAATTGAGCACTGTTGTGTTCTAGGCACTTTTGTATTTGTTGGGCATACAATACAAGGCTGAGTACAACACTATTCCTACCTTCTACCCTGGGCAAGTAAAGACTCCATAGGTGTGTCTGGTTAAGAACCCCTGAATGAGGAACAATAACAGATTTTTACAAATGACAAAGCCTTGCATATTAAAGGAAAGCATTTTTCAGAAGAAAAAGTATAAATATGTCTGCAGCAAAATTTTATGTAACATGTGATAAGCTTTTGCTAAAGAACATTCTAGTCACGGTGCGATTGAAGGAGTCTCTTGCTAGCTTCTCCCAAGAGGTTCTTATGGTTTGGAATTTAAAGTGGAATCCTTGTAATGACATTGGGATTGCACTTTACTGTTCAGCCAATACCTTGGGAACGGGATTATATGGATTTGACGTAGGTTTTCCTTATTAAAAATGCAAGATGATAGCCCAAAAAATATTTTTGAAATTCCTTTTCATATGTGCCTTCAGGAAAATCACCTTGTCAAATTAGAGGTTTAATTTTTAATGAAAGAAATTTAAGAACAAACCTAAATAAAGTTTAAGAACAGGCCTTCAGAGACGGTTTGGTGCCAGCTCAAAATATCTATGCTTTCTCATGGCTTTGGGCAGCTCTAGGGTCCAAGCCATGCTTGTCTAACACATGGATCACTCTTGCGGCTATTTCTCTTGGAACTTTTCTTCTGTGTTTCTGCATAAGGCTGTGTTTCTGCATAATGTTTCCCAGGAAGATGAGGAAATTTTCCAGTTAATTCTTTTTTTTTTTTTTTTTTATCTCTGAGTAATGGTTTGTTAAAGGAGGAAGTTGATAGCAATTATATATATATATATATATTATTTTTTTACATGGGCACTGTTGTGTTCTAGGCACTTTTGTATTTGTTGAGCATACAAGGCTGAGTAGACTATTCTCACCCTTAAGGGGTTTTGTTGTGTATCAGTGTAAACAATTACTCATGCACCCAATTATGAGAGATACAATAGAAGCTGTATAAGGCTGTGTGTGGGCACAGACAAAGGGTTGCTTCAAGCTGGGTGGGGCTCAAGGACAACTTCACAATGAAGAAAAGCTTAGGCTGAGTCTTAAAAGGTAAGTTTTCCAAGCAGACAAGACAGGGAAGAGCCTTCCAGAGATGAGAATAGCATATTTCATTCACAGAACCACAAGTAACTTAATGTGAATGGATTCTAACCAAAGCCAAACCAAACCTGTTGCTGTTGAGTCGATTCTGACTCATAGCAACTCTGTAAGACAGAATAGAACTGCCCCACGAGGTTTCCAAGGAGCGGCTTGTGGATTTGAACTGCTGGCCTTTTGGTTAGCAGCCGAACACTTAACCACTGTGCCACCAGATAGGTTAAAAAATAAAAAAAAACAACAACAATTGCTGATGAGTCAGTTCTGACTCATGGCCACCCCATGTGTGTGAGAATAGAACTCTCCTCCATGGGGTTTTCAATGGCTCATGTTTCAGAAGAAGATCATCAGGACTTTCTTCTGAGGTGCCTCTGGGTGGACTTGAACCTCCAGCTATTCAGTTAGCAACCTTTGCTTAATTTTACCATTTGCACCATCCAGGGACCCTGAGATAGGTTTTGGAAAGTGTAAATATGTCAGATTGAAGGTTCTAGAACCCCATGGGCTTTTTATGTTACTCTAAGGAGTTTAGCCCTTTTATATATTAAAAGCCCTGAAGGATTTTGATTTGTACTTTAGAAAGGTCAAGTTTGAGGCAGTGTGGAGGAGGGGTGGAGGGGGCTAAGATTGCAGATCAAATGCAGCGATTTTCAATATTTCAAGCAAGAAATGAAGAGGGCCTGAAGCAAGGCATGAGGATAGAGAGAAGGGGAGAGATTTGAGGGCTATGTAGGAGGCAGTTGATGGAGGAGTCAAGGGTGATTGTCCAGTTTTTTACTTTGAGAGGTTGGTGGAATGGTGGTGCCAGTCCATGAGATTGGGAGAATAGAAGATATTGGGGAGAAGCTGGTGACTTGGAAAGTGTTGATTTTGAAGTGGTCATGGGACATCACTGTAAGTAGCTGGATGTCCATATCTGGAGCTCAGGAGAGAGGACCTGGGGACATGGTTGCTGATGATGGTACTGGAAGCCTTGGGTGTGAAGGCAACATTGGTAAAACTCTGTAAAAAGAAAATGTATGGAGAATGGAACCCTGGGCGTAAAAACCAAAATTTTTTTCATCTGTAGATATGAATAATCGAGTTCTGAACAAAGTTTTTTCTTTGTATACTTCTCAACTTAAAATGTACTCAAAATGTTTGAATTAAGAACCTACTCATAATATTTGAGCTTCTTCACTGTAAGTAGTTTCTAATATGGATGTGTAACATTTTCCCTCAAAGTTCAGGGCAGTCCTGTGTGAGTTTTCTGTCACAATGACATTGAGCAAATGATAAGAGCTGACCCTAAACTATCTTTAATCTTAGAGTGACCATAGCAACCTCTAAAACATTTTCAACAGCCATGAGGTATTTGAGATTGGTGATAGAAAGGGCAGGAGGTGTGTCTGGGAACATTGGGGTCCTCGTTGCTAATTGTTTATAATATTGTGCTAATTCAAGAAAAAAAGTATCAAATCTATCTTGGGAAATGTCAAAGAAAAAAAGATTATTATTGGTCTCAAAGATTCTTTGTGGGAGGTGTGTCATAATGTAGGTAATTTATATAGGTCTTCAGAATTCGTATTACTGGTAATTATGAAACATTGACGAGTGAAAGGAAAGCTGTTCTCATAACTGAAGGTTGACTCCAGTGGATTATTGTCGGCAGCAAGAAAAAAATTGTTTTTTTTTTTTAACTTTGCATTTGTGTCTGTAACAGCATGTTAAAGCCCAGAATGTTTGATAGTGTGTGCTTGTAGTCTACATCCCAACTTCCATTTTGATTTGAGCTCTTTGTCATTTGATTAGAGATTAAAAGTTTTTTTACTGAGATATATTTCACGTAACATAAAATTCACCATCTTAAACGGTATGTAACTCAGTGGTTTTAGTATATTAACAACATTGTGAAACCATCACCACTATCTAATTTCAGAACATTTCCATCGCCCCAAAAAGAAACTCTGTACCTGCTGTCACTCTTATTCCCCTCACCCACCATCCCCTGGCAACCACTATTTTTCTATCTATCGATTGAGCTGTTCTGGATATTCATATGTATGGAATCATACAGTATGAGGCCTTTTGTGTCAGGCTTCTTTCATGAAGCATAATTTTTTAAATTTTTATTGTGCTTTAAGTGAAAGTTTACAATTCAAGTTAGTTTCTCATACAAAAATTTATGCACACATTGTTATGTGACGTTAGCTGCTCCCCGTTTACTGTGACAGCACACTCTTCCTTTCTACCCTGGATTTCCTGTGTCCCTTCAACTAGCTCCTAACCCTCTCTGCTTTCTCATCGTGCCTCCAGATGGGAGCTGCCCATTTAGTCTCATGTATCTACTTTAGCTAAGAGGCACACTCTTCACAAGTTATCATTTTACGTCCGATAGTCCAGTCTAATCTTTGAAAAGTTGGCCTTGGGAATGGTGTTTGTTTTGGGCTAACAGAGACTCTGAGGGCCATTCAGTCAAACCATTAAGTCTGGTCTTTTTACTAGAGTGAGTTCTGCACCCCACTTTTCTCCTGTTCCCTCAGGAACTCTCTGTTGTGTCCCCCATCAGGGCGGTCATTGGTGGCAGCCGGGCACCATCTAGTTCTTCTGGTTTCAGGCTGATGGAGCCTCTGGTTTATGTGGCCCTTTCTGTCTCTTGGGCTAATATTTTCCTTGTGTCTTTGGTGTTCTTCATTCTCCTTTGCTCCAGGTGGGTTGGGACAAGTTGATGCATCTTAGATGGGTGCTCACTAGCTTTTAAGACCCCAGATGCCACTCACCAAAGTGGGATAAGCATAATGTTTTAAAAATTCATCCATGTTTTACCATATATCAGTGCTTCATTCCTTTTCTATGGTTAAATAATATTCCATTCTATCAGTTGATGGATATTTGGTTGATTCCACTTTTTGGCTATTATGAGTAATGCTGCTGTGAACATTCATGTACAAGTTTTTGTGTGAACATATATTTTCAGTTCTTTTAAGTATATACCTAGGAGTGAAATTGCTGGAGATGATGTAGTTTAATGGGACGGGAATGACCAGGAAAGCAGCAGGTTTTTGCTGAGCTTGAGATGCCCCTGGACAGCTAAGTGATGTCAAGTAGGCAGTTGTGTATAGCCTGGAGGGTCGAGTTGGGTCAGGCTGGAGACATAAATTCAGGTATCAGATTGCAGAGGTGGTTCTGTATGAAGGACTGCATGAGGGCACAGGGGTTCGTACATGAAACTAGAAAAGAGAAGCCTCCGAGGTCTGAGCTCTACTCATCTTTCATACATAATTCTTTGATTTGTGGTAAGGTTAAACATTTTTTTCATATGTTTGTTTTACCATCTTTTTGCCCAACAATTTTTTTTTAAATTTCTAATTTCTTATTTTTAAATTTCTAATTCTAACTTTGTAAATTGTTACTTGGTATATTTGTTGGCAAGATTGTACATTCTGACACATTTTGATTAATATTTGTTTATGCAAATATGTTGTCAGAGCAACAATGCAGATAAAATGGATTTTAGATGTTACTAATGCTGCTCATTTAGTGTCTCCTTGTTGTTTGCCTTTTAGTCAATTCCGACTCATAGTGACCCTATGTGACAGAATAGAAGTGTTGCCCCATAGGGTTTCCTAGGCTGTAATCTTTACAGGAGCAGATCGCCAAGTCTTTTCTCCCCCACGGGGTGGGTTTAAACCACCAACCTTTTGGTTAGCAGCCGAGCGATTAACCATTGCACCACCAGGGCTCCTTAAAAAACCACAACCAAACTGTTGCCATTGAGTTGATTCCAACGCATAGAGACCCTCTAGGACAGAGTAGAACTGCCCCATAGCATTTCCAAGGAGCGGCTGGTGGATTTGAACTGCCTACCTTTTGGTTACCAGCTGAGCTTTTAACCACTGGTTCCTTAGGACTCATTAAAACAGAATTGATAGCCATTGTGCTTAGTGTCACAGAAAGACATGCTATATCACAGCGATACAATGAACTGACAAGCTGACTACCACTCTCTATGCTATATAATTCTGTGTGACATTTTGTTGTTATCATTAGGTGCCGTCGAGTCGATTCCAACTCATAGCGACCCTATATACCAACAGAAACACTGCCCAGTTCTGTGCCATCCTGACAGTCATTGCTATGCCCATTGTAGCAGCCACTGTGTCAGTCCATCTCGTTGAGGGTCTTCTTCTTTTTCGATGATCCTCTACTTTACCAAGCATGATGTCCTTCTCCAGGGACTGGTCTCTCCTGATAACATGTCCAAAGTATGTGAGACGAAGTCTCACCATTCTCGCTTCCAAGGAGCATTCTGGCTATACTTCTTCCAAGACAGATTTGTTCGTTTTTCTGGCAGTCCATGGTATAGCCAATATTCTTTGCCATCACCACAACTCAAAGGCAACAATTCTTCTTCCATCTTCTTTATTTCACATGCATACGAGGCTATTGAAACCACCATGGCTTGGGGCAGGTGCATCTTAGTCTTCAATGTGACTTCTTTGTTTTTTAACACTTTAAAGAGGTCTTTTGCAGCAGATTGCCCAATGCAAAGCATTGCTTGAGTTCTTGACTCCTGCTTTCCATGAGTGCTAATTATGGCTCCAAGTAAAATGAAATCCTTGGCAACTTCAATCTTTTCTCCGTTTATCATGAAGTTGCTTATTGGTCCAGTTGTGAGGACTTTTGTTTTCTTTATATTGAGGTGTAATCCATACTGAAGGCTGTAGTCTTTGATCTTCATCAATAAGTACTTCAAGTCCTCTTCTCTTTCAGAAAGCAAGGTTGTGTCACCTGCATATGGCAGGTTGTTAATGAGTCTGCCTCCAATCCTGATGCCCCATGCCTCTTCATATAGTCCAGCTCTCAGATTATTTGCTCAGCATATAGATTGAATAAATACGGTGAAAGGATACAACCCTGGCACACACCTTCCCTGACTTTAAACCATGCAATATCCCCTTGTTCTGTTTGAATAACTGCCCCTTGATCTATGTACAGGTTCCACATGCGCACAGTTAAGTGTTCTGGAATTTCCATTCATCACAAGGTTATCCATAATTTTTTATGATCCACACAATCAAATACCTTTGCATAGTCAGTAAAACACAGGTAAACATCTTTCTGATATTCTCCTTCAGCCATGATCCATCTGACATCAGCAATGATATCCCTTGTTTCACATTCACTTCTGAATCCGGCTTCAATTTCCGGCAGTTCCCTGACAATGTACTGTGTGACATTATTGCTCTTAATTTCCCTCAATGGGATGTTTGTAGTGTGATGCATCCCTTTTTTAAGGCATTTGCTTAGTCCTATCTGCACGATATGGTGGGACCAACAGTGATACTCATATTTCTCTTCATTCCTCTACAGGATTATGGTTTTGTCAAGATACCCATTTGTGAAATCGGAGCACCACCTGCTTCCGTCACCAGAGGGCGAGATTGCACCGGCCATAACCCTGACTGTTACCATCGCAGACAAGCTGGTGGATTTTGTTGTGACACACTTTGGGAATTACGAGTGAGTTTCCCTGGCGTATCTATTATTACACAAATGCCAAGAAATAGTATTAACACATTACTTTGATTTCTATGAAGCAATCTTTCTTTCCTTCTCTCCCTCTCAAAGTATTTTCTCTTGTGTTGTATGTTCCCTGCACCACAGTTAAGAACAGCCTGTATCTCAGAATATTTCTATGCCTGATTTTTAAGGAAACTAGGCTGAGAGAGGTTAAGTGACTTGTCCAACCAGGATCATGCAGCTAGGGAATAGATAAACCAAAAGTCTCGAGCCTGCAAATGCTTGGAACCGCTTGGCTGATAACTGAAGGGTTAGCTATTCAAATCCACCCAGAGGCTCCTTGGAAGAAAGGCCTGGTAATCTACTTCCTAAAAATCAACAATTGAAAACCCTATGGAGTGAAGTTCTACTCTGACATGCTTGAGGTCACTGTGAGTCTTTTTTTTTTAATTGTCTCAAGTTTGCAAGGTCTCACTTAGAATTGTACCTAAGAAACAGTTGAATCTACTCTCTCCCTTTTTTCCTTTGCTTTTTTCTCTGTCCCCTCTAGCTTTCCCAACTCCCCTACAATGTAAAGAATAGACTTGATATAGAAAACAAAAAAAGACAGCCCTAGGAATGTGCTCCGAAAAGAGGAGGGGAGGGTGTCCTTTTCTAACTTTCTATTAAAGCTGTCTGATTTACACCATATCTTTTACTTGCTGCTTTACTCACACACTTGATTTGATAATAATAATGACAACACAAGCAGCAGCAATAATAGCTATCACTTATTGAGGAGCTGTAACTCCAGAGAGGGAAGCAGTATGGTTTAATGGTTAAGAGCATGAGCTCTGGAAATCAGTCTGGTTCAAATCTTAATTGTCAGTAGCTGTGTATCCTTTACCAAGTTATTTAACTTCCTTGAGCCTCCGTTTCCTCATCTGTAAGTCAAGAGCAATAATCTTATCTATCTGATAGGATCCTTGTGAGAATTAAATGAGACAGTATATATGAAAAGCACATGAATACAGTAAGTGCTCAATTACTACTGACCATTATTATTAAACTGAATCAGACTACTTTCAGTGTAAGGTGGAGTCCCTATATAGTGCGAACAGTCAAGCATTCAGCTGCTAACCGAAAGGTTGGATGTTTGAGACTACCCAGAGGTTCCTCAGAAGAAAGGCCTGGTGAGCTACTTCTGAAAAATCAGCCATTGAAAGCCCTGTGGAGTACAGTTCTACTCTGACACACATGGGATCACCATGAGTCAGAGTTGGCTCAATAGCAACTTTTATTTTGTTTTTAATATGGAGTAATTAGAAATCTTAAAAAACAATTTATTCATCAAACATGAATTGGACATCTTCTACATCCCAGGCATGGTGTGGACACAATCTTTGCTCTTAAGGAGCTACCGCTCTGTGTTACTACTTGGAAGCACTATCCATGACCGTTGTGCTGTATATGTTCCCAAAAAGTGATATAAGAAAGTTAGCGCCTTGAATAACCTATGAAGCCATTGTTGTGTATTTTTGTTTGTTTGCTATAATACTACATATAAAAATTCTTACTGTGAATAAATACTTAAACGATTTCATTTTCTAGTGATTATGGCATACAAATGTGAAATCATATTAGGAATGAATTACAAATGGCTTATGCATGTTACTAGCTGATTCCACAAGATTTTTTAAATTACTGACTACACGAACATCTTTTTTACAATCAATAAGTAGGATATAGCACTTCTTAGAAGTCGTTTAGGTAAATGCCATATGTAAAATTGATATTTTATGTAATTAACTGAGCTCATCATTTAATAAATTATTTTGGTAAAATATGTATAACAAAACATTTTCCATTTTAACCATTTTTAAGTGTACAATTCAGTGACATTAATTACATTTACCATGTTGTGTACCCATCACCGCTGTCCATTTCCAAAGCCATCATTTTTTAAATCTGTAACATGTGCCATGTATAAAGCGGGAAGAGCACAGAACCTGTAGCCTGGAGCCCTGTGTTCTAGTTTTGGTTTTGTTGCAAGATAAGCTGGGTGAGTTCCAATTCTCTCATTTCTGAAGATGGGATAAAATGTATCTTTTCCAGCCCACATTATTGGGTTATTGGGCTGATCAAATATTAACAGACGAGAAAACATAAAGCTGTCTCTCTCTGTTTTTCTCTCTCCTTCCTCACACACATACATACACTGTTTATTATCATTAGATAGCATTTATCTCCTGAGAAAATGTAAAACCAAATTCACAGATTATTTTCCAGTAATATATTGCTAACACATATTTGAATGAATGCACTATCTGTGTTGCAGTGGATTTGAAAGTCTCTAGACCTAGATTTGAATCCTAGTTCCATGTATGAGAAGGAACAGAGTTCACTGCAGACCTCATGAAGGGCCTACTGGCCAAGATGTTGGAAAGGTCAGAGGAACAAATGAGATGCTGAGGCACTCAGACACTAGCAACAGTTGGGAATCATTACCACCTTTCGGTCTGAAGGGACAAGGAGAGGAGATAGTGTTTGAAACACCTAGAATGGTTTCAGTTTTCCTGACTGGATCATGTTAAATATGATGTCCTTTTTTTCCCAAACTGACTGACTGTAAACCCCAAAAGCTTGATATACTTGCCTAATTATCTTAGTTATACTGCCACAGTGTTTTATTGTTATCAGCCGCTGTCAAGTTGGCCCCTGACTCATGGCAACTCCATGCACAAGGGAGCAAAACGCTGCCCAGTCCTGCGCAATCCCAGTGATCGGTGATTGGTTGCATATTGGACCATTGTGATCTACAGGATTTTCATTGACTGATTCTCAAAGCTAAATTGCCAGACTTTCTTCCTAGTCTGTCTTATCTGGAACCACTGAAACCTGCTCAGCATCATAGCAACACACAAGCCTCCACTTACAGACACGTGGTGTCTGTACATGAGGTGTATTGGCCAGGGATCGAACCCCAGTCTCCTGCATGAAAGGGGAGAATTCTATCACTGAACCACCAGTGCCTCTCCACAGTAATTAGCATAGTAAAAGTGCCGTATTTAGCCAGTATTTGGCCAGGAGAGTCAGGGAGGCTTTTAGAAAGTTCAGTTGAAGAAGTTGAGTAGGTTACATGATCCTGAAGTGTTCTATGAATGTTAGGATTCTCCTTTTCACCAGTGCTCCTGAATCTTTTTTTTTGACTAGGACGTTTTTAGCTGTAATACGGATTGATGACGAGGTCGCACATTATTGATAAAATTTCTTCCACTGAAAAGTTGAACAAATGCCGTTCTTTAAAAGATATTTAAATCAGCTTGACTCCAAGTAATTTGTGGGGAAGGATCATGTTGTTCTTAGTCAAAAGTGTGTCAGCCTACTCGGTTGAAGCTCTATATCTCTGTCTTGTTCATTTGCATAACATTAAGGCATTTGCCCAAGTAGGAATTAGTCTGGCCTTGTGCGCTATTTGAAGATATTCTTTGGGAACTTAGGTACCTAAGACTTTCAAAAGTTACTTTGCAAATATAATAAAGAGGCACATTTTTGTATTTTTTAGAGATGACCTGGACAGGAAACTCCAGGCTATTGCTGTTTCAAAGCTGCTGAAAAATAGTTCTAATCAAGTGATATTTCTGGGATATATCACCTCAGCACCTGGTTCCAGAGATTATCTACAGCTAATTGAACATGGCAATGTGAAGGTAACACAATCTTAATAGGATTTCTGATTTATTAAGTAAAATGCTTCTTTTTTATACTTAAAAAAGCCAACCCAACAATTTAATATGTGTTCTAATTATCTACTGCTGCATAGCAAACTACCACAAAACATACTGGCTTAAAACAATAGCAATCATTTATTTGCTCATAAATCTACAATTTGGACAGGCTTAGCAGAGCCCTGGTAGTGTAAATAGTTAAACACTTGGCTGCTGACCAGAAGGTTGTCAATTTGAACCCACCCAGCAGCTCTACAGGAGAGAGACCTGGTGATCTGCTTCCGTAAAGATTACAGCCAAGAAAACCCTATGGGGCAGTTCTGCTCTGTCACATGAGGTCACTATGAGTCAAAATCAGCTCAACGGCACCCAACAACAATGGCAAGGATAGCACATCTTTGCTCCATGTAACATCAATGAGGTGGCTCAACGGGGAACTGGAGGATCCACTTTCAAGATGACTTATATGGCTGGCAACTTGGTACTGGCTTCTGACCAGGAACTCAGATGAGGCTTTGGGCTTGGAACCTTGATTCCTTTCCGCAGGCTATTTGGGCTTCCTCCCTATATGGCAGCTGAATACTAAGAGTGAGTGCCCCAAGAGAACCAGGCAGAAGCTGTGTAGACTTATATGACCTAGCCTTGTAAGTCACATAGTGTTATTTCTGCCATAGTAACAAGCCTGTCCAAATTCAATGGGAAGAAACATAAAACCCACCTCTCAATGGGAGGAGTATCAAAGTTACAATATAACAATATCATATGGGATGTGAGACATTGTTGTGGCCATGTTTAGAAAATACAATCTGCCGCATGATGAGAATTATGTTATTGAGAGTGAAAGATAAAATGAAACACCACACAGAGAGGCGGGCTGATCAGCTAAACAGGACTACCAAATGACACTGAATTAGACCATACCTTTTCAAGTCAAAAACTCTTGAACTTGTCAGTGTATTTGGATATAACCATGCTCTGGGGAACTGACACACAAATCAAATCCTCAAGAGACTGATTTATACACTAGAATGCCAAATGCATTCTCAAATCGAGAAATATAATTTTCCTATTTGGTTAAGTCTTGTGTGGATTTCTTGGTCCTTTTCATTTTGCTTTCGACTTCATGTCTTGAGCTCATATCTGCAGCAAGAAAAGCTTATTCATCTTATTTGATTTTAGGACTTTAACTCTTAGAGCATAACATTATTTACCAATTGTTTAGAGAGACAGAGGTGAGAGAGAGCACAGCATGATGAGGGTTTTCTGCATGTGACAGAAAATACAGAATAACAGTGGCTTAAATAAGATAGAAGTTTATTTTTTTATATGAAAGTCTGAGCGAGTGATTCAGCACGGGTCTGGCACTCTGTGATGTCAGAAATCTGTGCTCCTTCTGTCTGTGGCTCCAGTTTATAAGGCCTGCATTCCCAAGTTTGCTTCATGGTCCAAAATGGCTGCAACCATGTTCTAGTTAACAAAATGGGGAAAGGATAAAGAAGGGACAATGAGCCTATGCAAATTATCTCCAAAGGCAAGTTCCAGGAAGCTTCATTGACTGGGATGTAGTCATTTGGCCGTATCTTGCTGTACAGGTAGTAGGAAGATGTAATATTTACTCTTGATGGCCATATACCCAGCTAAACATACTATAACTTTGGAAGAAGGGCAGGGAAGATATTGGGGAGCATGAGTTAGTCTCTGCCACAGTGGGTAGGCAGAAAGTGGAGTCAACATGGACTACTGGTTTGGGGCTTCAGTCAGAGAGTTTATGATGGTAACATTTACTATTATAGAATACATAAATAAGAAGAGTTTTGCATAGAGATGATGAGTTCAGCTTTGGGCTGAGTTTGAGGCATCTATGGGACATTAATAGAGATGTCCAATAGTCAGTTGGATATATGGGTCTGGAATTCAGAAGAGCGATCAGGACTAGAGATATAGATTAGGGAGTTGCCAGCATATAGGTGATCATTGAAACCATGGAAAAGGATGAGATTGCTTATGAAATTGTAGAAGGGCAAAAAGAAGACCAAAGAAAACCCAATAAAGCCACATTTATTGCAGCTATCATGGAGGAGCCCTGGTGGCACAGTGGTTAAGAGCTCAGCTGCTAACCAGAAGGTGAGTGGTTCAAACCCATCAGCCACTCTGCAGGAGAAAGATGTGGCAGTCTGCTTCCATAAAGATTTACAGCTTTGGAAACCCTATAGGGTCGCTATGAGTTTGAATTGACTCAGCAACAGTGGGTTTGGTTTTGGGATCATGGAGGTGGTAGATGAGGGAAGAAAAGGGAAATTATCTCAGGACAGAGATTAAGGACAATTAGAAAAGTAAGAGGAAAACCTGGGGAGTGTGGAGTCATAGAGATGACATCAGTTATTTTTCACTGTGTAAGAAACCACCTCAAATTCCGTGGCTTAAAACAACATTAGTGTATGATTTCTCATGATTCAGTGGGTTGACCTGGCAATTCTCTGTTCCTGCCTGGGTTCACTTATACATTGAGCTGGTGGCTTGGCTGTTGCTGGAGGGTCTAAGATGGCCTCACTCAAACGTTTCTGGGGCCTTGGTGCTAGCTGTTGGCTGGGCCTTTCTCTCCACACGGTCTCTTGTCGTTCACTAACCTAGCCAGGGCTGCATTTACCAGCTATGTGACCTCAATTTCTACATATGTAACATGGTAATGGTAATATCTCTTGCATCACTGTGTTGTTGTGAGGCTGAAACATAATGTATGCAAAGCCCTCATATGTGGAATACACTCACTAAGTGGTAGCTGTATGTATGTCTTATGTGTGTCTGGCTGTATGTGTAAAAATCAAACGCGATAAATGTGTGTGCAAGTACATGGTTTATAAGTTATAAAAGAATGTTAGACAAGATGAGATTTGGCAAGTCTGAGGAAAAATTAATCATAATAAAGAATGGCATTCTTACATTGTGTGTGTATGTGTATATGTGTGTGGGCACACAAGCATGGGTGTGAGTGTGCATCCGTGTGTGTAAGGGAAATACATGATGTTAGGCAAGATGAATTTTATTTGATTTTTATTTAATCCTCTGTTGGTTTCCACTATCACTGTAAGAAACTGTGAAAAAACTGGCAGCAGATTCTCATACAACTTTTTCTATTAAGAAGTTTATGAATGCAGAGAGGAATTTAAGTCATAAATGCTTGGATGAACAGATTTTTCCCTTTAAGAAATGAGTATTTAAATTCTATAGTCTTAAAATTGACAGCATCTTTTTAAAACCTAATAAAATAAAATGATAGTTGAGCAGCTTCATGGATTATTATTCCTGGTATATATAGCTGAATGACTAAATGTTTCTCTCTTCCTAAAGCAAACCAGAGCCATACTTTTCTGTTTATTGGCGTTCTTCGCCATCTTCTAAATTTTTAATTTTTAAAACTCATTATAATTTTTACATGTGTAGAAAAAGTATGTTAATATGTATGTAATGTAAATGATAATAAAAGTTCACTTAACAATCATTCATGTGTCCACCACCAAGCTTAAGGAAAAAAAAGAGATAATTAAATTGTGGTGTATTAGTGATTAAAAAATATGGTTTTAATTAAATTTAATAGTAAAATTTAGGAATGGCAAAAAGTCAGGTATATTTTTATTTATAGGTTTTTGTTAAAAAGAAAAATTGAGACTTCTTCCTTCAGTATAATGGCTCCATACTTAAAGTTTTCCTAACACATTAGAGTGAAAAAATAATGTGTTTCTGTTCTGCTTCTCTGATGAAAAATAACCCTGAGCTCAAGCTTTCAACATCAGAAAGACTCATGATTTCTTCCAAAATGTGTTTATTTCCATGATTCACATTAACACATATTGAGCACCTGCTGAACAGCAGGCTTCATGCTAAGTATCAGAGAGACAGAAGTGATTAAGAGTCCCTCTGCTCAGGAAGGGCAGGTGGAGACACATATGAACAAATCACTGTCGCTGAATGGCACAGCTCCTGTGCATAAAGTACCACATAGGGTGACAAATGAAGAGACAGTAAATTCTGCTTACTGTGAAGGTCTTGGAAAGCTGCAGGGAACCAGGAACTGTATTGTAATCAATGATTTCCTGTCCAACTCCCTCTCTAGACCACCTTCATCTTTGTATTCCTAGTATCTAGTACAGTACCTAAGGAGCTGTGGTGGCACAGTGGTTAAAGTGATCGAATGCTAACTGAAAGGTTGCCAGTTCAAACCACCAGCAGCTCCACGGGAGAAAGATGTGACAGTCGGCTTCCGTGGAGAGTTAAAGCCTTGGAAACCCTACGGGGTCACTATGGGTTGGAATCCACTCCACGGCAGTGGGTGGGGTGGGTAGTACAGTAGCTAGATTGGCACATACCAGGTGCTGAAGAAAATGTGTCGAATCAACTTTAAAAGATGAATAGGAGCCAGGCAGACAAAATAGCACGCACATTTATCACTGTAGCTCACACATTTTCTTGGCAATTCAGAATTGAGGATTGTTTTTTATGCTTTAAACATTCTCTCCTCTGCTCTTTATCAGGATATCGACAGCACAGATCATGACAGATGGTGTGAATACATTATGTATCGAGGGCTGATCAGGTGAGCACAGGTGTTTCATTGTTTTCTTTTTAATCTGTTATTATTGTGATCTTCTGGGTCTACCCTAGAAGGAAAAAAAAAATTTTATTGTACTTTAGATGAAGGTTTACAGAACAAACTAATTTTTCATTAAACAGTGGGTATACATATTGTTTTATGACATTGGTTAACAACCCCACGACATGTCAACAGTCTCCCTTCTCCCCCTTGGGTTCCCTATTACCAGCTTTCCTGTCCCCTCCTGCCTTCTAGTCCTTGTCCCTGGGCTGTTGTGCCCCTTTAGTCTCATTTTGTTTTATGGGCCTGTATAATCTTTGGCTGAAAGGTGAACCTCGGAAGTGACTTTGTTACTGAGCTAAAAGAGTGTCAAGGGGGCATATTCTCGGGGTTTCTCCAGTCTCTTGTCAGGCCCGTAAGTCTGGTCTTTTTTGTGAATTAGAATTTTATTCTACATTTTTCTCCTGCTCTGTCTGGGACCCTCTGTTGTGATCCCAGTCAGAGCAGTCAGTGGTGGTAACTGTACACCATCTAGTTATACTGGACTCAGTCTGGTGGAGGCCATGGTAGAGGTGGTCTGTTAGTCTCTTGGACTAATCTTTCCCTTGTATCTTTAGTTTTCTTCATTCTCCCTTTCTCCTGAAGGGGTGAGACCAGTGGAGTATCTTAGATGGCTGCTCACAGGCTTTTAAGACCCCAGACAGTATTCACCAAAGTAGAATGTAGAACATTCTCTTTATAAACTATTTTATGCCAGTTGAGCTAGATGTTCCCTGAGACCATGGTCCCCATAGCCCTCAACCCAGCAATTTGGTCCCTCAGGGAGTTTGGATGTGTCTGTGGAGCTTCCATGACCTTGCCTTGTACAAGCTGTGCTGGCTTCCCCAGTATTGGGTACTGTCTTACCCTTTACCAAAGTTACCACTTATCTCTTGTTTATTTAGTGTTTTTCCATCCCCACCACCCCTCCCTCGTAATCATTAAAGATTTTTCTTTTTGTGTGTAAACCTTTTCATGAGTTTTTACAGTAGTGTTCTCATACAATATTTGTCCCTTTGAGATTGACTTATTTCACTCAGCAAAATGCCCTCCAGATTCATCCATGTTGTGAGATGTTTTGCAGATTCATCATTGTTCTTTATTGTTGTGTAATATTCCATTGTGTGTTTGTACCATAGTTTGTTTATCCATTCATCTGTTGATGGGCATCTAGGTTGTTTCCATCTTTTTGCTATTGTGAACAATGCTGCAGTGAACATGCGTGTGCATATGTCTATTCGTGTGACGGCTCTTATTTTTCTAGGATATATTCCTAGGAGTGGGATTGCTGGATTATATGGTATTTCTATTTCTAGCTTTCTAAGGAAGCGCCATATCATTTTCCAAAATGACTGTATCATTTTGCATTCCTACAAGCAGTGCGTAAGTGTTCCGATCTCCCCACAGCCTCTCCAACATTTATTTTCTGTTTTTTTGATTTGTGCCAGTAATGCCAGGGTGCGATGGACTCTCACTGTGGTTTTGATTTGCATTTCTCTAGTGACTAGTGATCACAAGCATTTCCTCATGTGTCTGTTGGCCGCTTGAATGTCTTCTTTGGTGAAGTGTCTGTTCATTTCCTTTGCCTGTTTTTTAAATTGGATTATTTGTCTCTTTGTTGTGGAGGTGTTGGATTTTCTTGTAGATTTTAGAGATTAGACCTTTGTCTGACTTGTAATGTCCAAAAATTTTTTCCCAGTCTGTAGGTTCTCTTTTTACTCTTTTGGTGAAGTCTTTTGATGAGCATAAGTGTTTAATTTTTAGAAGATCCCAGTTACCTAGCTTATCTTCTGGAGTTTGTTTGTTGTCAGTTATGGTTTGTATCCCGTTAATGCCCTGCATTAGGGCCTCTAGCATTGCTCCTATTTTTAGTTCTATGAACTTTATAGTTTTTGGCTTTATAGTTAGGTCTTTGATCCATTTTGAATTAGTTTTTGTATATGGCGTGAAGTATGGGTCCTGTTTGATTTTTTTGCTGATGGACATCCAATTTTGCTAGCACCATTTGTTAAAAAGACTGTTCCCCATTTGATGGACTTTGGGCCCTCGTCGAAGACCAGGTGACCCAGGTGACCGTAGGTGGATGGACTTACATCTGGATTCTCAATTCTCTTCCATTGGTCAATGTTTCGGTCATTGTACCAGTACCAGGCTATTCATAGCTGTATAGTAGATTCTGAGGTCAGGTACTGCAAGTCCTCCTACTTTCGTCTTCTTCAGTACTGCTTTACTTCTCTGGGGCTTCTTCCCTTTCCATATAAAGTTAATGATTAGTTTTTCCATCTCTTTAAAGAAGGTTGTTGGTATTTGGATGGGGATTGCATTATATTTGTAAATCTCTTTGGGTAGAATTGTCATTTTCACAATGTTGAGTCTACGTATCCATGAGTATGGTACTTTTTTCCATTTAGGTAGATCTCTTTTGGTTTCTTGCAGTACTGTGTTGTAGTTTTTTCTTGTGTATAGGTCTTTTACATCCCTGATTAGATTTATTCCTAAGTATTTTATTTTTTTAGGGGCTACTATAAATGGTATTGTTTTCCTGATTTCCTTTTCGTCTTTCTCTTTATTGGTGTATAGGAGTCAACAGATTTTTGTATGTTTATCTTGTATCCTCCTACTCTGCTGAATCTTTCTATTAGTTCCAGTAGTTTTCTCGTGGAGTCTTTTGGGTTTCTTATATATAGTATCATATCATCCTCAGATAGGGCCAGTTTTACTTCTTCATTACCAATTTGGATGCCCTTTATTTCTTCTTACTGCCTTATTGCTCTAGCTAGGGCTTCCAGCACAATGTTAAATAGGAGTGGTGATAAAGGGCATCCTTGTCTTGTTCCTGTTCTCAAGGG
>NW_004444037.1:8876947-8911235 GCF_000243295.1 Trichechus manatus latirostris | reverse complement strand
TTCTCTGAATGTTTGGTAGAATTCTCCAGTGAAGCCATCTGGGCCAGGGCTTCTTTTTGGTGGGAATTTTTTTTATTACCTTTTCAATCCCTTCTCTTGTTATGGGTCTGTTCAGATTTTCGACATCATTTTGTGTTAGTTTGGGTAGGTAGTGTGTTTCTAGAAATTTGTCCATTTTCTCTAGGTTTTCAAATTTGTTGGAGTATAGTCTTTCATAATACTCTGTTGTAATGTCCCCCATTTCATTAATTATTTGGGTTATTTGTGTCCTTTCCTGTTTTTCTTTTGTCAGTTTGGCCAGTGGTTTGTCGATTTTGTTGATCCTTTCAAAGAACTAACTTTTGGTTTTGTTGATTTTTTCTATTGTTTTTCTATTTCTGCTTCATTTCTTTCTGCTCTGATCTTTATTATTTCCCTTCTTCTGGTGGCTGTGGGCTTTTTTTGCTGTTCTCTTTCCAGTTGTTCAAGTCGTATAGCTAACGTTTTGATTTTGTCCCTTTCTTCTTTTTTGATGTGTGCATCTGTTGCTATAAATTGTCCTCTGAGGACTGCCTTTGCTGTGTCACAAAGGTTTTGTTATGATGTGTTTTCACTCTCAGTTGATTCTAGGAATTTTTTTATTCCATGTCTGATTTCTTCTATTACCCAGTGATTTTTAAGCAGGGTGTTATTCAGTTTCCATGTAACTGATTTTTTTCCTTGCTCTTCCTGTTGTTAATTTCTATCTTGATGGTGTCGTGGTCAGAGAAGATATTTTGTATTATCTCAATGTTTTGGAATTTGTTGAAGGTTGCTCTGTGGCCTAAGATGTAGTCTATTCTGGAGAGTGTTCCATGTGCATTGGAAAAGAATGGGTACTTTGCAGCTGTTGGGAGTAGCGTTCTATGTATGTCTCTGAGGTCAAGTTGACTGATTGTGCCCTTTAGCTCTTCTGTATCTTTGTTGAGTTTCTTTCCAGATGTTCTGTCCTTTACCAAGAGTGGTGTGTTCAAGTTTCCTACTATTAATGTGGAACCATCAGTTTGTCTTTTCAGTGCTGTTAGAGTTTGTTTTATGTATTTTGGAGCCCTGTCATTGGGTGCGTAGATGTTTATTATGGTTACATCTTCATGATGGATCATCCCTTTAATCATTTTATGGTGTCCTTCTTTGTCTTTTATGGTGGATTTTGTTTTAAAGTCTATTTTATCTGAGATTAGCATTGCCACCCCTGCTCTTTTTTGGTAGCTGTTTGCTTGATATATTTTTTCCAATCCTTTGATTTTTAATAAATTTACATCTTTGTTTCTAAGGTGTGTCTCTGGTAGACAGCATATTGATGGATCATGTTTTTTTATCCATTCTGTCACTCTCTGTTTCTTTATGGGTGCATTTAGGCCATTTACAGTCCGTGTAATTATTGATAGGTGTGAGTTTATTGCTGTCATTTTGTAGGGTTTTTTGTTTTTGTTTTTGTTTTTTGCTGACATTTCCTTTGTTCCTCTTACTCTCCTGTGCTGAATTCCTTTTGTTTGTGGATTTTGTTTTCATTTCTTTTGTTTTTGTAGGTTTTGTTTTTACTGAGACTCTATGTTTTTCAT
The DNA here is from genome assembly GCF_000243295.1 of Trichechus manatus latirostris. Classification (NCBI taxonomy): domain Eukaryota; kingdom Metazoa; phylum Chordata; class Mammalia; order Sirenia; family Trichechidae; genus Trichechus; species Trichechus manatus. The sequence continues at coordinate 8,909,655 of NW_004444037.1, read as the reverse complement.
CTTTATGTTGATGAGTTGGTTTGTTAACTTTCTTTGTGGTTACCTTGAAGTTTAGCCTTATCTTCCTAGGTTTGAGCCAGTCTATTATTAGTTGGTATTGCCTTGCCTTCTTCTCTATTAGAAAGTTCTATACCTACAGCACTTATTCCCTCTTTTATTGTTCTGACGTTGTTGTCATTTACAGATTAACCTCTGGTTCCCTATTGTAATTCTTTTGATTTTGGATAGTCCTTTAGAGTTTATTTCCTAGGTTGGTATCTGGCTGGTACAATCTTTAATCCTAGATTCAAGCTGTGGTCTGATGTTCTTTATTCTCAGTCTGAAGGACACCCTTTAATAATTCTTGTAAGGTTGGTTTGGTTTTTACATAGTCCCTTAATTTCTGTTTATCTGGAAATGTCCTAATTTCACTATCAAATTTGAACGAGAGTTTTGCAGGATATATTATTCTTTTCTTTTTCTGATTTTTTTTTTATTGTACTTCAGGTGAAGGTTTACAGAACAAATATTTTCTCATTAAACAGTCAGTACACATATTGTTTTATGACATTGGTTAACAACCCCACGACATGCGAACACACTCCCTTCTCGACCTTTTTTTTTTTTTTTGGTGAAAGTATACATAGCCAAAGATACACCATTTCAAAAATTTCTACATGTACAGTTCAGTGACGTCAGTTACGTTCTTCCAGTTGTGCTGCTATTCTTACTTTAGATGAAGTTTTACAGAACAAAATAGTTTCTCATTAAACAGTTAGTATACATATTGCCCTATGACAATGGTTAAGAACCCCACTACGTGTCAACATCGTCCTTACTCAACCTTGGGTTCCCTATCACCAGCCTTCCTGTCCCCTCCTGCCTTCTAGTCCTTATCCCTGGACTGCTGTGCCTCACTAGTCCCATTTTGTTTTATGGGGCTGTCCAATCCCTGGCTGAACGGTGAACCTCAGAAGTGGCTTCACCACTGAGCTAAAAGGGTGTCCAGGGGCCATACTCTTGGGGTTTCTCCAGTCTCTGTCAGGCCAGTAAATCTGGTCTTTTTTGTGTGTTAGAATTTTGTTCTACATCCTTCTCCAGCTCTGTCCAGAACCCTCTGTTGTGATCCTGGTCAGAGCAGTCAGTGGTGGTAGCCGGGCACCATCTAGCTGTACTGGACTCAGTCTGGTGGAGGCCTTGGTAGCTGTGGTCCATTAGTCCTTTGGACTAATCTTTTCCTTGTATCCTGTTCTCTTTATTCTCAGGGGTGAGACCAGTGGAGTATCTTAGATGGCTGTTCACGGGATATATTATTCTTGGTTGGCAGTTTTTTTATTTCAAGGTTTAATATGTCGTCCCATTGCCTTCTTGCCTGCATGGTTTCTGCCGAATAATCAGAGCTTAGTCTTATTGTTTCTCCTCTGTATGTGACTTTTTGTTTTTCTCGAGCTGCTCTCAGAATTCTTTGTCTTTGATTTTAGCGAGCGTGATTATGATACGCCTTGGTGATTTTCTTTTGGGGTCTGTTCTATATGGGGTTTGTTGACCTTCTTGGATGGTCAGTGTCATGGATTGAATTATGTGCCCAAAAAATGTGTGTATCAGTTTGGCTGGGCCATGATTCCTGGTTTTGTGTGATTTTCCTATATGTTGTAAATCCTGCCTCTATGATGTTAATGAGGGAGGATGGGTGGCAGTTGTGTTAGTAAGGCAGGACTCAATCTACAAGACTGGATTGTGTCCTGAGGCAGTCTCCTGAGATATAAAAGAGAGAAGCTAGCAGAGAGACAAGCGGACCTCATATCACCAAGAAAGCAGTGCCAGGAGCACAGCGCATCCTTTGGACCTGCGGTCCCTGTGCGGAGAAGCTCCTAGTCCAGGGCAACACTGATGAGAAGAAGGCCGACAGAGAAAGCCTTTCCCTGGAGCTGACACCCTGAATTTGGACTTTTAGCCTACTCTACTGTGAAGAAATAATTTTCTCTTTGTTAAAGCCATCCACTTGGGGTATTTCTGTTACAGCAGCACTAGATGACTAAGACAAATAGGTATGGTGAAAGGATACAACCTAGCCAATGCAGAAGCCCGGGGCCAGGAGGGTGCAATGTGTTAGAGGAAAAGTAAGGCTAGTGGGGTGGGAGTGTACGTGTAGGGGGTGGGGTGGGGAATGGGGGTGTCATGAGAAGGATGAGGTAGGTGGGGAGTGTGTGGACAGAAAGGGAAGGGAGGAGATCTTGTAAGGTTCTACTGGCCCTTACTGAGGACTTTAGATAGTACTCTGAGTAAAAAGGTGACCTTTCTTGGTTCCTGGACAATTCCATGAGTTCATATGCTTACTGAAGTTAGCTAAGGAAGGACCTCAAGGTGCTAGGATCATTCTGGTTACACTGCTAATTCAGAAACCCTAAAAGGCCTGGTATATGCCCAAATGGCTGCTGGACATATAGCTCAACTTTAATTTTGGTGTTTCCAAAGAGTTAAGCGGGGATGGGGCATGGTAAAGTGTCAGCTTGGTAAAGTACTTTATATTTCAGTTTGCAAATACTGTTTACATGTTTATTATAAGGGTTGTCTTAATGGGGATAGAATTTCTAGAAAATAGTTTATAATATAGTTGTAAAAATTGTTGGTCATCAAGGAACAGTGGTATATATAGTAACCATAATAGCTAATAGCTGGGTTCTGTGTACATATGTAGCCTCTCAAGAGAGTGGGATGGCATGGTTATGTATGTGCGTGTGTGTGCGTGTGTGTGTGTGTGTGTGTGTGTGTGTATGTATATATATGAAAATTTTGATACTTTCAAGAGTATATATAATATATATAAGTTAAATGGAGCCCCGGTAGCACAGTGTTTAAGAGCTCTGCTGCTAACCAAAAGGTCAGCAGTTCAAATCCACCAGCCACTCTTTGGAAACCCAACGGGGCAGTTCTACTGTGTCCTGTAGGGTTGCTATGAGTTGGAATGGACTTCACGGCGATGGCTTTTTTTTTTTTTTTTTTTGGTTAAGACCTATGGGGCAGTTCTACTCTCACATGGGGTCGCTACGAGTCAGAATTGATGTGACGGCACATAACAACAACAACATTAGAATAAGAAGGTCCTTTAGTGGCCCAAATGGTTAAGCACTTCAATACCAACCAAAAAGTTGGCAATTTGAGCCCACCCAGAGGCACCTTGGGAAAAAGGCCTATCTGCTTTTGAAAGGTCACAGCCATGAAAACCCTATGGAATGCAGTATCACTCTGCAACACATGGGGTCACCATGAGTCAGAATCAACACAAAGGCAACAGGTTTGGTTTTGATTTTATTAGAATGAGAGCTTCATAAAGGCAAGAACTTTGTTTTGTTCATTGCCTATCCCCAGTGCCTACAACAGTGCCTGGCACATAATAGAGACTGATACATATTTATTCATTAAAAAAGGAGTCAATGAAGCTGACTTAATTTTTCTTTTTTGAAAAGACAAAATATAAATAGAATGAATTCTTTGCTGCTCACCTCATTTGCTGTTCCCTCATTTTTCCATTTGAGCGTCTCAATAAGAACTGTCTGGATAATGTCTATAAAGTGCTTTGAATTTCCTGGAGAACTGAAAGCTTTAAGCAAAACAGGATGTGTAGTTGTTTTTAGACATATAAAATATTTTATTTTAACTTGTAAGAGTGAATGAAAATATGCATGTGGTGTTTGGATTTTTAAAGGTAAAAAACAACTTAGGCATAAACTCCTGTCATTGTGAAGAATTTCTTTTATCAACTCAAAACATAATTGTGTGGAGGCAGTTTGTGTAAGCAGAATATTCATTAGTGTAAGAAAGTAAATTAAGTCTGCCAAGTATATTTAGTTAATTAAATTCATGTGAATGCTCCTTATTTATATCATAAAGCGATGTTTTGATTTTTAGTTCTAAGTTAGTCCTAGTTGTAATATACAGACTCTGAGGAGTTAGAAATGGGAAATTGGTTTAATAATGAAAGTATTAACTGTTGGGGTTCATCAGATTTCTGCATGATGATAAAACCTTTACAAACCATTTCTATTTCCGCCACAGATTAGGATATGCAAGAATCTCCCATGCTGAACTGAGTGACTCTGAAATTCAGATGGCCAAATTTAGGATCCCTGATGATCCTATTAATTACAGAGACAACCATAAAGTAGTCATCGACCACAGAAAAGTTCCCGAGAAAATTCATTTCAATCCCAGGTGAGTGAGTTTCTCTATGTTGTAGACTACAGTTATGAGAGTTTGGTAAAGTAGAGGTTCAGTGAAAACGAGGGAAATCCTCAGTGACATGGATTGACACCATAACTGCAACAATGGACTCAAACATGCCACTGACCATGAAGATGGTACAGGACTGGGCAATGCTTCATTCTGTTATACATGAGGTCGCCATGAGTCAGAGCCAACTGGACAGCTATGAGATGCCCCATGTCCTCTGGGGAATCTAAATATCACCTCAAAGTTAGCTACTGATTGTATTTGGTTCTAGAGGTTCATTCCAGGTAAGGGAGCTCATAGTAAAGATATAAAATCCTATTTCAGTTGAAGTAATGGTCCCTGCTTTCTGAGATAGAGAAACATTTTATGGTCCCAACTTCGGGTAAAAAAGATTAATCATCATTATCATTGTCACCATTATTAACATCATCAAAATAGCTAATATTTGAGTGCTACTATGTCTCAGATAAGGAGTCCTAGTAGCTCAGTGGTTAAGCACTCAGCAGCTAACTGAAAGGTTGGCAGTTCATACCCACCCAGTGGCTCCATGGGAGAAAAACTTGGCAATCTGCTCCCGTAAGGATTACAGCCTAGAAAACCCTGTCCGGCAGTTCTGCTCTGTCACATGGGGTCACTATAAGTCAAAAATCGACTCAATGGCACCCAACAACAACATGCCTCAGATCCTGTTCTAGGTGCTTTGTGTTCAGTTTGGTACTCTTATTATCCCTATTTTATAGATAAGGAAGCTTAGGCTGAGGAATGTGACAGAGCTAATGAGTGGGAAGAAAGCCTATTAGCATCCTTGGATTGTCGTGAATCTTAGCTTAGGCTGGAGCGATTTTAAAAAATACCACTGCCTGAACCCCACCCCAAACCAATTATTCAGAAGCTCTTGGAGTGGTACCTGGGATTTGGGATTTAAAAAAATATTTCCAGACTGTTCTAATGAACAGTTAGGATTAAGGATGACAGGCATAATGTAATTCAGACTATGGAGAGTGGATAATTTGTTTACATTGCAGATATTCTACCATGTGAAATATATGGGGTTTTGTTTTGCTTTTAACTGAGGTATTCTGAAAAGTCTGTTTGCAGCAGAACATATAATTTGGAATAGGTACTCTTTTCTCCTCCTTGACTGGATAATGAGAGGAAACTTCTGCATAAAACCAAACTTGGAACATGTCATGTACATTATTATTATTATTTGACATTTCTACTGTGTTCACCAGCTAATAACTTTAGAAATTTCTCAGATTTCATTTTGTCGTGGAAAAAGAAAGACATTTCTCCATCCTCTTTTTCTCCTTTGTCCCACCTTATAACAAGAAAAAACTGCACCAAAGTGTAGGCAATTAATGTGAGAAGTGCTATGACTAAGTCTTGATTTGCTTCCATTATTGGACTTTTATCTTGTCCTTTGTACACGTGGTTGTAAAAACCATGCGCTCTGGGGTCAAGTGGCATGGGTTCAAATCCTCACTCTTGGCAGCTAATAGCTGGGTAACTCTGGGCAAGTTGCTTAGCCCCTCTAAGCCACAAGTCCTTCACTGAAAAAAAAAAAAAAAAGTATTAGTGTCTAAAGAAGCCTAGTGACACAGTAGTTAAGCGCTTGGCTGCTAACTGAAAGGTTGGAGGTTCAGAACCACCAGGGGAGAAAAGATCTGGTGATCTACTTCCATAAATACAGGAAACCGTACAAGGCAGTTCTGCTCTGTCCTGTAGGGTCACTAAGAGTCTGAATCGACTTGATGGCACCCCACAACAGGGTCTACCTCCTATGGTTACTTGAGGTTTGAATGACACATAAAGTTCTTAGAATAAATAGTGCATAGTAAATGTTCAATAGCAATAGCAAGAATAGTGTTTGTAGTAATAACAGTGGAAGTAAAATAGGAAGTTTTCCCTCCTTTTGCTGATTGAGGTGACTTCTTAAATGGAAACTAGAAGCACATCAAACACTTCACTTCTAAGTTAGAAGCAGTGACAACTAGTAGGTCCTATTTGTTCTAACAGTTATATAAGATCTGGGAAGAAAAAGACTTTCCTATTTCTTTATCTTTTGTATACCAGGAATGTAGAGAAATTCAAATAAAATATTTTTGGCTAACCACAACTGCAGATTAATTCCAACCAACTGTGAGCAGAGCTAGATATCTTTTTTCCCACTCAGTTTAATTATGAAAATAATGGACGCATAACAAGGAGGCCCGCCTTAATTTAAAATGTTCTTATTACAAAAGGTACAAGCACACATATAAAAATTTATAAGTAGAAATACACAAAGAAAACTAAATTTACCAAAAATCCGTCTTTTTAAATTCCTTAATCCAAGAAATATTCATTGAGTACTACGATGCCAGCACTGTGCTGGGCTTGGGCTAGATAGAAACTAACAAGCAAACTAACAAGCAAGACAAAGTCTCCCTCCTTATGGAGATCACGTTCTAATAGGGAGATAAGCAATTCAAAGGTTATCACTGGTAATATTTTGGGGTATATCTTTGCTTTTTATATGCACATGTATCTATGTGTCATATAATTATCCCGACTTTGTAAATGTGACATATATATATATGTATGTATATGTGTGTATACTCATTCTATTTGTTAAGCTTATTTTTTTCCACCCAGTAGTGTATTATGAACTTCCTTCCATAATACAGTATTGCTCTTAAAATCATTTTTAATGATTACTTAACATTCCATTGTATGGATGTACTAAAATTTAGCTAACTAGATTTAGGTGTTTTTGCATGTTTATTTTTTCTTATTTTAAAACTCTTCCAGGGACTCCTTATTATTACATCTTTGGGCATATCTTTGATTACTGCCTTAGAATCCAGTTCTAGATGTGAAACAGCAGGATCAAAGGTTATGCAAAATTTTAGTATTCCTTATCATTACATTTTTTCAGATGACAAAGTAGACAGATTTCCCATCGCCTACGTTATAGAGGTTATTTGGATATTACTGATGAAAAAGGGAAGCAATTGTCTCATTTGCTCAGGTCTTAGCTTGCTTTGCAGTATCTTTTGTATTTCCTCATAGCAACCAGAGCTATATAATTAATTAGTTATTCATGAGCAAAGTAAATAGCTAATCTGCAGCATGTGAGCACTTGTAGAAGGTTTAGAGGTTATGCCAAAATAGATTTTGTATACACACAAAAGCAACATGAATAACATTTCAGGTTTCCTGTCTGCTTCTCCTGTAAAATGGATGTTCTTCAAACTGAGGGCTGAGAGAAAATCCACCACTGATTTTTCAGCAATGTCATCAGCCAGCAATTCCTAAACAATTGTGCTTTTGCAATGATCCATGACCATGGAAAGAAGACTTTAGAGGTTAACATTTTAGTCTGCCTTTCCATATGCATGAATCCTTTTTTATTTCTTCATTGTATGTTTAATAAATTGATCACATCTCTCTAGGTTTTATGACAATTAAGTGAAACCACAATGGATTATGGTTGAAATTTTACATAAGAACATACCTTTTTGAATGGTTTTTACGTGCTGATTGCTTTTTGTTTTTTAGATTTGGATCCTACAAAGAAGGCCACAATTATGAAAACAACCATCATTTCCATATGAGTACGCCCAAATACTTTTTATGAACTATTTAAAACAAGAAGTCATTAACTTGGCAAATCTAAGGAAAAAAAATATGTAAGATATTAAAGAAAATGTGAAAATACATACAAAGAACCTCAACTTTAAAAAAGTATGATATCTGTGCAATGGAAAGTGCCATCAATTTATAAAATATTGCTTAATGAAAGCATTTCTCCCAATTGTTTTTAAATTTTATATTAAAAAGTGGAATGGGAGGCAATATAAGAAAATTTTACTATTAAACATAAAATAATAAAAATGTCTTTAAAAAATTTTTTTATCGTGATGAAATGTATGTAACAAACATTTACCATTTCATCCGTTTTTACATGGACAGTTCAGTGACATTAATTACATCCATCATAGTGTGCAACAATCTATTCTGTTCCAAAGTTTTCATCCCCCTTAACAGAAACTCAGTAAAATGTCTTGTCTTTTCCATGTTGAAAAAAAATGGGAATTGATTTATTGATGAGCCAGAAGGACTACTTAACAAAAATCAAGCAGTCTTGAATCTTTCTTGGGACAAAGCAGGGAAAAAACATTTCAAGAGTAAGTCTACTTGTTAGAAGAATAACGTGTATGTGACTACTGCTGACTAATCAGCAGCAGCAGCATCTCCATCACACTCCTTCCCTGAGCTATGAAGTATCATCTGTCTTTTCCCCATCCTCTTTGGCAGTACATGATGCACTGTATTGATGCTTCCAATCAGTCAGGCCATCAGGCTCTCAGTGAGCACACCTCAACACACAGAGTGGTCTCATGGAGTATATTTCCTTCCCTAAACTAAACAGGAAGGTGATGGGAGAATTTAGCTCAATAACACTCTTTATTCACAGGGAATAGTGATTTGAATGTTGTTCATGGAGGCATATAGATCTTAGGACTGTAAAAGGCCCTGAATATTGTTTGGGGCCAGGGATAAGCATTAGAAGATAATTTTCAAAGGTTTTATGTCACAATCTAAGGGAGTTCCTTGGGTTTACTTAATAAAAATGTATTGCGCACACTGCCATATGTAAAGCACTGTGTCCCTCTGGTGGTTTTAAAGATATGTCCATAAATGATTTGCCACTTCCTTCAAAAGGTGATGGCCTGATACACCTCTCTTTGGGTGTGGGCTGGACTTAGTGATTTACTTCTAATAAATAAACTAAAGTGAAAGAGATCGTGTGCAACTTGCATGCCTAGGTTATACAAGATACTGTGGCTTCCATCTTGGTCTCTCTCTCTTGGTTTTGGGAGAAGCCAGCTGCCATGTTGGGAGCAACCCTATGGAGAGGTCTCCGTGGTGAGGAACTGAGACCATGTGCAAACAACCATGTAAGTGAGCCATCTGAGATGTGGAACCTCCGACTCCAGTCAATCGTCAGATGACTTAAGCCCTTGCTGACATCTTGACGGCAGCGTGAGAGATTCTGAGCCCTAGTCATCTAGCTTAGCTGTTCCCAAATTCTTAACCTACAGAAACTATGAGATAGTAACTTTTGTTGTTGTTATTTGTTTTTAAGCCACTATATATTAGGGGGAGCCCTCGTGGCACAGTGGTTAAGAGCCCAGCTGCTAACCAAAAGGTCGACAGTTCAAATCCACCAACCACTCCTTGGAAACCCTATGGGCAGTTCTACTCTGTCCTATAGGGTCACTGTGAGTCAGAATCAACTGGACGGCAATGGGTTTTGGTATATACTGGGGTAATTTGTTATGCATCAATACATAATTGATACAGCCCTTGAACCTATTCATGTTTGGAGAACTTTAACAACGTGATAACAACAAACAATTAGTGTCTAGCATATCCACAGTGGAGGAGCCCTGGTGGTTCAATGGTTCAGTGCTTAGCTGCTAACTAAAAGGTCGAGGGTTTGAACCCACCAGTGGCAATCTGCTCCTATAAAGATTACAGCCTAGGAAATCCTATGGGGCCGTTCTACTCTGTCCTTTAGGGTCTCTATGAAACAGAATCAACTTGACAGAACACAATAGCAACAACATATCCATAGTAGAGTCTCTGGTTGGTGCAAATGGCTAACATGCTCAGCTGCCAGCTGAAAGGTTGGTGGTTTGAGTCCACCCAGAGGCAACTCAGAAGAAAGGCCTGGTAATCTACTCCCGTAAAGATTATAGCCTAGGAAACCCTATGGGGAAGTTCCACTCTATCCTATAGGTTTGCCATGAGTCAAAATCCACTTGACGGTAACTGGTTGTTTTTTGTTTGTTTTTTTAATATCCATAGTACTGTGCTAGGCACTTGGTGGTGAGGAGAGGTTTCATTTAACTGAAAAAGACATTGCCCATTTCTCTGGATCCTAAACACTAAGCTTGGGAGACAGAAAGTTACAAAAATAGCTTGAATATTAACTACTGATTATTGACTCTCTACAGGTCCTTTAACAACATTACCTCCTGACAACAATGCTGCAAGGTTAGGTTATCCAGATCCCAACTGGTGTCTCTTTAACCCTCAGCTCCAGATAAGGTGGCCAGAATTCCCATTCCACTCCCTCCAAAAGACAGTTGTCCTCCCTAAGATTTATGTGAATTGTGAGAGGCAAAAAGGGGAAGGGGTAAGAGCTGCATCTCTGTGACCAACTCTTTCACTGATCTCCTTTCACTGTCATATTTCAGCTCAGAGATGGTCTGTTTCATTTCTGATGCCTGGATTACGCTATGATGCAAGGTAAAAGCAAGGAAAGAATGCATTTAATGTCCCTAGCCAGTCAGTGTCTGGCACTCAGCTGGTGCTCAGTATTTCCCAAGTTCTCGGGAGGCAGATCTTCACAGAGATAGCAGATACTGCCTCTGCTGTACACCAAACAAACCAAACACAGAACTCAGTTCTTTCCTTGACTTCCACAAACAAAACAAAACATGCTCACCATGTGTTTTAATGGGTAGCAGATTTTATTGAAGGTTTGGAAAGACCAAGAAGGGCTTACATGATAGAAACTCAAAACATCTTCAAATAGAATAACTGGATATCCCCTGATCGTACAAAATTTTTATTCCCTTCACACCATGTAGCTTAGCAATTGCCCTCTTATCTTCTTTGATTTTCCACACCTTCCCCCAAATTTCAATTCCTTTCTAATGCAGATCACATTAACCATCTCTTTTTCTTCATCTCCTGCTTACTCATCATGCTCTCAGGACCTTGCCTTCCTTCTCAAACAGGCTTATCCAACCGGGAGATTTCAGTACACCTCTCTCAGTAAATGATAGAGCAACCAGAAAGCTTGAACAATACAATTAATCTAATTGACATATGTAGAACAGTGCCCCAAGTAACTTCAAATTATTCATTCTTTTTAAATGTACAAGGAACATTTATCAAAACCAATCATATGTAGTACCAAAAATCAAGACTTGAATTAATATAGAAACGTTCTCTGACAATAGCAAAGCTAAGCCAGAAACAAAAAGATAATGAAAAGTCCCCAAATACTTGGAAATTGAATAATAAACTTCTAAATAAACTATGGGTCAAAGAAGAGATTACAATGGATATTAGAAAATATTTTAAACTAAATAATGAAAACATGGCATATCAAAATTTGTGCGATTCAGTTTTGTGCTTAGAGGAAAATGTGTAGCCTTAAATACGTGGATTGGAAAAGAAGAAAGGCTGAAAATAAGTTACCTAAATATCCATCAGAAGAATCTTCAAAGGGTACAGAAAATTAAACTCAAAATTAAGAGTAGAATAAAGGAAATAAAGAGTATAAATTAATGAAAAGGAAAACAAACCTACAAGATCAAAAATCGAATCAAAAGTCATTTCCTTTGAAAATACTAATAAAATTGAAAACTCTTTGGTAAAACGGATCAAAAAAACAGAGTGAGACGGTAAAAATGACCAACATCAGGAATGAAAAAGTAGACACCATTACAGATCCTTCAAACATCATAAAGAAAATAAGAGGATAGCATGAACAACTTCATGCCTATTGTTGTTGTTGTTAGGTGACATCGAGTCATTCCTGACTCATAGTTACTCTATGTACAACAGAATGAAACACTGCCCGGTCCTGTGCCATCCTCAAAATCGTTGCCATCCTTGAGCCCATCGTTGCAGCCACTGTGTCAATCCATCTCATTAAGGGTCTTCCTCTCTTTCATTGACCCTTTACTTTGCCAAGCATGATGTCCTTCTCCAGGGACTGATCCCTCCTGATAACATGTCTAAAGTACATGAGATGAAGCTGCACCATCCTCCCTTCTAAGGAGAATTCTGGCTGTACTTCTTCCAAGACAGATTTGTTCCTTCTTTTGGCAGTCCCTGGTATATTAAATATTCTTTGCCAACCCCGTAATTCAAAGGCATCTATTCTTCTTCGGTCTTCCTTATTCATTGTCCAGGTTTTGCATGCATGTGAGACGATTGAAAATATCATGGCTTGGGTCAGGTGTACCTTGTCCTCAAAGTGACAGCTTTGCTTTTTAACACTTTAAAGAGGTCTTTTTCAGAAGATTTGCCCAATACGATATGTCATTTGATTACCTGACTGCTGCTTCCATGGGCATTGATTGTGGATCCAAGTAAAATGAAATCCTTGACAACTTCAATATTTTCTCCATTTAGCATGATGTTACTTATTGGTCTAGTTGTGAGGATTTTTGTCTTCTTTATGTTGAAGTGGAATTCATAGTGAAAGCTGTAGTCTTTGATCTTCATCAGTAAGTGCTTCAAGTCCTCTTCTCCTTCAGCAAGCAAGGTTGTGTCATGTGATGGTTAAGATTGTGTGTCACCTTGGCTGGGCCATAATTCTCAGTGTTTTAATGTGATCACTCCCATGATTGAATATACTGTGAGTAGCCAATCAGATGAAAGGGAGTCTCTTTGGGGGTGTGGCCCGCATCTGAATATAAGCAGACATTCTGGCTTTTTGCTCTCCCTGGATCCTGCGGCTGCCTCCTGTCATCTCATCTCCGGTTCTTGGGACTTGAGCTGTCAGCTTATCTGCCAAGCTTGGGATTCGTTGATTTGCATAGCCTGTGAGTGGGAGCCCTGCTCTCCAACCTGCCAATCTTGGGCTTGCCAGCTTCTGCAGCTGCTTGACTTGAGAGAGGCCTCTACCTTGATCCATGGACTTGGGATGTTCTAGCCTCTACAATCGCGTGAGCTGTTTCCTAGATATAAATCTCTCCCTGTATATATGTTTATACACTTTACTGGTTTGCGTCTCTAGAGAACCAGCCTAAGACATGCCATCTGTATATCACAGGTTGTTAATGCATCTTTCTCCAATTCTGATGCCATGTTCTTCTTCATCTAGTCCAGCTTCTGGGATTATTTGCTCAGCATACAGATTCAATAAGTATGGTGAAAGGATACACCCCTGATGCACACCCTTCCCAATTTTAAGCCATGCAGTATCCTCTTGTTCTGTTTGAACAACTGTCCTCCAGTCCATGCACAAGTTCCATATGAGCACAACTAAGTGTTCTGGAATTCCCATTCTTCTCAATGTTATCCATAATTTGTTATGATCCACACAGTTGGATACCCTTCCATAGTGATAAACATCCTTCTGGTATTCTCTTTTCAGCCAAGATCCATCTCATACCAGCAATGACATCCCTCATTCCACATCCTCTTCTGAATCCAGCCTGAACCTCTAGCAGTTCCCTGTTGATGTACTGCTGCAACTGTTTTTGAATTATCTTCAGCATAATTTTACTTGTATGTGATATTAATGATATTCTTCACTAATTTCCACATTCTATTGGATCACCCTTCCTTGGAATGGGCACAAATATGAATCTCTTCCAGCTAGTTGGCCAAGTAGCTGTCTTCAAAATTTCTGTTTAATATTTGCAAAGACATTATCATATTAGACATACAAACAAACATATTTAATTTTCCGTTTCATCTTCATATAGTAGTGTGCTGTGTGCAAGTCAAAGTACACACAATTCCCTAGTTTTACATGGAGCATTAGTATTATGTAATCTCTTTTAACTTGAGGATCACTACTCCAATGCAAGCATAATAATTCAGAACTGCCAACTATTCAAGCAGTCATTGAAAACCCTATGGAGTACAACTCTAATCATCCCAGCCTCATAGACACTTGCTGTTGTTAAGTTTTGAGGTAAAATAAAGGTCCTGATGTATTGGGTTGGATGAGGGTATGGCTGACCACAGTTTCTCTGATCGCTGGGCCTTTCTGAGAAGGCCCATTGGCCTGCTGTGGAGTATAAGGTTAAGGCCTATGGTAAGTTGGTGGGGCATGGGGGTGGAGGGGAGAAGGAGTGTCATCTTGGAAACTGATGGGGACTGCTTTGCCGATTGATTAAAAAAAAAAAGTTGCCATTAAGTCAGAATCAATTCATGATGACCCCATGTGTGTCACAGCAGAACTGTGCTCCATAGGGTTTTCAGCGGCTGGTTTTCAGAAGTAGATCACCATGCCTTTCTTCCGAGTCTCTTCTGGGTGGATTCAAACCTCCAACCTTTCATTTAGCAGTCGAGAGCATTAACCACTTGCACCACTCAGGAACTCCTTGGAGACTGACAGTGTTGCTGATCTGATCTGTGAACCTAGCAAAATACAATATAGTTTTAGTTTTTTGTTTTTCTTTTTAAAAGTTTCTGAGAAAATCTATAGATTAGAAAATGGATCAATTCTGTGGAAATTTGGAATTCTCGTTAATGATAACTGGTCCCTGGTGGTGCAAACGGTTTGTGCTTGACTACTAACCTAAAGGTTGGCAGTTCAAACCCATTCAGTGGCATGTCAGAAGAAAGCCCACAATCTGCTTCTGTAAGATTACAGCCAAGAAAACCCTATGGAGCAGTTGTACTCTGTAACACATGGGGTCGCCATGAGTTGGAATCGACTCAACAGCAATGGGTTTGGTGTTTTTAGTTTGGATTAATGATAACACCAGAGTCCATATTCTGTAATTGGATCCAGGATGATCAGGAGTTCTGGGGATCTAATTCTTCTTAATTCCCATTTACTATCTAGAGAAGGAAAGTGTGCAGATTCGTTTGCTCATGTTTGCACTGCTTTCTAGAAGAACGAAACACTTTATAAACATTTCTATCTTGTATTTTTGCCATAACAGAAACTTCCTAACAATATCTCTGTAAACATCTTCTAAACATTTCTGGCAGTTTCCGTTTAGTTTTTTTTTTTTTTTTTAATTTAGCTAGCTAGCAAAATGTTGAATTTGTTTTTTCCCCTTCTTTTTCCCTGTTCCTTTAACATTTAAGATGTGAATGAACTTGTTTCTTGAGTGTGCTCCTCAGCAGATGGGTCTGCTAGTGTGGGCTAAGGATTATGAAAGTCAGAGTCCTGTGAGGAGCAACGGAAATATCCAGATCTCTCCCCTACTTCACATTATGGTCACTCTGGACAGTGAATGTCTCCCCCATTCTGGGGTCCAGGTTCTCCATCCTTCCCTACTTGGTTGTCTACCACTTTCCTGTTGTTGTCAGGTGCCGTGGAGTCCGTTCCAGGTCATAGAGACCCTATGTACAACAGAAAGAAACACTGCCCAGTCCTGTGCCAATTTTCTACTCAGTGGAATCTGGCAGTTCAAGAGATGTCCTCTAGCCTCTCATTTCTCCTTTGTTTTTTAATTCAAGGATGCCTTTTAGAGGGTCAGATGGGTTATGGAGACAATGAAAGAAACAAAAAGAAGGGAAAAGCACTTATGTGTTGTATTGTGGAATAGTAGATTTATACAGTTGGGTCAGTAGCTATTTTGATTCCCATGTATTTGAGAAGTATTAGATTATTTTGGCTATAGCTTCCCATGAACTAATTACAGTGCAGTATCTGTCTGTCTGTCCGTCTCTCTCTCTCTCAGTTAAACCCGTTGCTGTTGAGTGGATTCTGACTCTAACTCTTAGCGACCCTACAGGACAGAGTAGAACTGCCCCATAGGGTTTCCAAGGAGTGCCTGGTGGATTCGAACTGCCAGCCTTGTGGTTAGCAGCTGTAGCTCTTAACCACTACGCCACCAGCGTTTCCCTCTTTCAGTTAGACTACCTTTATCTGCATCAAGGAGCTGGAGAAGAGTTAATACCTTGAGCTGCTTTCATTCTGGGAGCAGCAAGTGGGAGCAGCAATTACCAGTTACCTGTTGCTGTCTAGTCAATTCTGACTCTGGGAGCAGCAATGTAGTTAAGTAATTTGAAAGTAGACATGTTAAAGAAAACTCTAGGATGGAAAACGGCCAAACATTGACTGATAACAACACACATAATCAGACATTCTTAATAAACTGTTTACTTTTTCCCTGCACTCAATTTTGAGGTTCGGAAGGCAAATCAAAAGAAAATATTCCCATATCAGAATTATGGCATTTATAATCACAAGGCTGGAAGGGAACCTAGAGATCACATAACTTGGCCCTCTTGTTTTGCAGGCTAGAAAATCGGAATTTAGAGGCACCAAATGACTTCTACAGGGACATAGCTAAATAACAGAAAAGCTGGAACAAGCATGCAATTTTCCTGTCTCCCTCAACCAACATTCCACTTTCCACATATTACCCCTCATAAAATTTGGTGGGGAAAATATTTCCAGGGTATATCTTGAGAATCTGCACAGTCTGAACTTCGACACTATAAAAACTAATGTTCCAAATTGAGAACTTGCAGCTGTGCAACGTCCTCCATCTTTGAAGATTTAAGAGCTTGAATTACGTCTGTCTTACACACATCTCAAATAAACACATGGCACCCTAGCCCTTACTCACTGCCCTCCTGAAACAGACGTGTACCTTCCACCCACACCTCTAATCTAACTTCCTTTTATGCTCGTGTCTCCAGTGAGATTCCTTTCCCAACCACCTCTTTGACCTCATTTCTCCCCTTTACTTCATTAGTCTTGGTGTCAACAGCTCTGTTAAAAATTGAACTGTGTCCCCCAAAGAAGATATGTTGAAGTCTTAACCTCTGGTACCTGTGAACGTAACTGTCTTTGGAAATCAGGTCTGAAGATGTTATTAGTTAACATGCTATACTAGAGTAGGGTGGGTCCTAATCTAATCTGAATGGCACCCTTATGAAAGAGAAGAGATGCAGAGACAGACAGGGACGTTGGCCATATGAAGACACATCTACAAGCCAAGGAAGACCAAGAAATGCCTAAGGGTACCAGAAGTTGGGAGAGACGAGAAAAATCTTCGCTTAGAACCTTCAGAGAGAACATGGCCCTGACACCCTGAATTCAGACTAGTAGTCTCTGGAGTTGTTTTATAAGCCACTCACTTTGGGGTACTTTGTTACGGCAGTCTTAGGAAACCAATACGAACTCTGTGAAAATTCTCCTCATGCATACCTTCTCTTGTGAAATTCCCTGACCAGAGAGAACTCAAGCCCGCTAACTAACTTTGACTGTCACTGATAGTTTGATTGGCTGGCTGGTTGACTTAGAGATTAGCCCTCCCTCTCAGCCTCCCTCCCTCCCTTCTCCACTCCTCCAACTTCATTCCCTTTAGAAGGAGGCAGGGCCTTGCCTGTGCTGGAAGCTAGAGAGAGTCAAGATCCCTCCTGTGGCTAAGGACATTTAGCATCTTCTACCTATAGTGGGGCTCCCTCTTTGTGGTCAGGGTCTACCCTTAGCCTTGCTGTAGTTCCACTACTTATTTGAAGGATTAGGTCAATGGTCTCCAAACATTTTTGATGTATGCAGCTCTATCAGTAAACAAAAAATTGAGACTGCACTCTCAATATGTGTATATTTACTCATCACTTATATGCATGTACAAATAGAAGTTGTAATACTTTCTCTTTGCACTTCTTCCCTCCTTCGCCATTCCCTGAAACTGCTGAGTTAGACAGTGGATGCTCTGGGAGCCCACATGGGCTAGATCTGGGTTCAGTAATAATAATAGCATCCTTTGCCATTGCTGTTGGGTTGATTCTGATTCATGATGACCCCCATATATGTCAAAGTAGAACTATGCTCCAAACGGCTAATTTTTCAGAAGTAGATTGCTAGGCCTTTCTTCTGAGGTGCTTCTGGATGGATTCAAATCTCCAGCCTTTTGGTTACCAGCCAAGCACATTAACCATTTGCACTGCCCAGTAACTCCAATAGTAATAATAGCTGCTGCTATTTTTTGAGCACTTAGTGTGCACCAGACACAGTTCCAGGCCTTTACATAAAATCTTCCATTGAATTTTCACTGGAGCTCCATTGTAGTAGGCACTATTGATTCTCATTTTATTGTTAAAGAAACTCAGGCTTAGAGAGATGGCCTTTGCCCAAGTTTGCAGCTAGCAAGAGGTAGGGCAGAATCAAATCTAGGTCTCTCTGACCTGAAAGCACATCTAAGTCCCTGTGCCTTTCTGCCTCAGGGATCAACAACAGATATTTGCTGTTGAGCACTTTTATGTGCTAGGCATGGTGCTAAGCCCTGGACATACACAAGGAACAGACAGATGTAGCTGCTGCCCTCATAAAGCTGCCATTCTACTAGGCTGTGATGTCCTGAGGACTCCCTGAATTTGACTAAAAAGAGTTTGATCTGACTGAGTACATCTTATAAGCCTTTAAGAAAAGGTGGCTGCATGGACCTAGTTTTGTTTGTTGCATCTTAAAATGTGCAATTATGCAGTATTACCAAAACCAGTTGTCACCAAGTCGACTCTGACTAATGGCGACCCTATGTGTGTCAGAGTAGAACTACTCCACGGCACATTGGAATCCTACGGGCTATGTGTCTTGAAATCTTACTATCTTTTATAGCAGTATTTCAATGAGAAAAATGTATTTTGAGTTTCAAATACTCAACTTACAAATTAATGTTGGTAATACAATCTTTCCAAGAGTTTCTATTTCTGGAACTCCTTACTAAGGAAAAAAGTTACTAAAGAATTTTGGGAAGATTATCAACAAGAAATTTCGGTGGAATGTTCAGATAATTAATTAGAGTACCATATTCTCTGATTATTCTTGTTAATTGAGATTATTACTTCAAAATACTCTAAGGTTAACATACTCATAGGAAAAGAAAAAAAATCATTGTTCCAAATTCCTTAACCAAGTAAATAACTTAAAGCCTGATGGTATATTCTTTTTTTGGCTGGAGTTTGCCTTAGTAGACCTTATTCACAATGCCCTCTCCCTCATCAAAGCAAAGAATGACAAGTTGAACATACTTCTCTGAATCTCCATCACTGTGACCTAATGGCAATTAACTTTGCATCTGTAAACAGAGAATGATGGCAGATGTCACAAGAATTATTGTAAAACTCTGTGTTCAGAGACTATATTTGTTCTTTTATATAATATTAACAATGCATGTTCTTTTGTACTCTACAAGTCCTTTCCTATATGCAATTTCTTTTTGATCCTTACAATCATTTTTCAGTTCTTGTTCTGGTTATCTATTGTTGCATAGTAAGCAACTCCAAAACTTAGTGACTTAAAAACAAAAAGTACTTTGTTATAGCTCATCATTTTATGGGTTAGGCATTTGGACACTGCTTGGCAGGGTGATTCTTCTGCTCCACATGGCATTGACTGGGATCATTTGCTGGCATTTAGATGGTGGCTGGACTGGGCTGGGCTGCAGGGTCAAGCTGGCTTTAGTCACATGCCTAGTGCCTTGGAGAGGACAACTGGAAGGCTGGACTCCGCTGGGCCCGTCAGCTGCCCTCTCCACATAGACCCAGAACTTCTCCACATGGTCTTTCCCGTAGGATAGTTAGACTTTATACATGGTGGCTCAGGGTTCCCTCAGCAGGTTTTCCGGGAGACAGAAGGTGGAAGCTGCAGAATCTTAAGACCTAGGCTTAGAAATTGCACCAATGTCACTTCTGTGTATTTTATTCATCAAACAAAAATCTAAAAACCAAACCTGCTGTTGTTGAGTCAATTCTAACTCATAGCGACCCTACAGGACAGAGTAGAACTGCCCCATAGGGTTTCCAAGGAGTGGCTGGTGGATTCGAACTGCTGATCTTTTGGTTAGCAACCGAGTTCTTAACCACTGAGCCACCAGGACTCATCAAAGTAGTTACTAAATTCAAGTGGAGGGGACCAGGACTTAACCTCTCAATGGGAGAAATGTCAAAAAGCATGTGGCCACCTTTCATTTGCTACACCTAGATTTCAGAAGATATTATTTGCATTTTCCAGATGAAAAAACTAAGATTCAGGATGACACATCTAGTAAGTGGGGAAGGTGGAATACTACTCCAGCACTCTGACTCGAAAACCAGCATATTTTCTAACCTCACAGGTATATTGTTGGACACATTTTTTTGAACTCAGATAAATATTTTCTGACTAACAGAATATGTTAATACTGCTTCTTTTTTGCTCTTCATCTTTGACAAAAGTTTATTAGTGGTCACCCGTGCTTAGGGGACACTGAACTTCTGTTAAGGGTGATGGGAAAATTCGGGAACTGGTAAGGGTGATAGTTGAATAACATGATGAACTTAATTTATGTCACTGAAATATGCATGTGAAGATTGTTGAAATGGCAAATGTTTTGTCACATATATATTTACCACAATAAAAAATATTTTTTAAAAATAAAATTAACCATTAAGGCAAACAAACAAAAAAAGTCATTGGGGGAGTCCAGGGCATTTGAAGACCCATCTGGACCCTTATGTGTCTGTGTTGCTGATAGTACATGTTCCCAGTGCTTTTCTCTTCCCATTTCACCTGTACCCTTCCTTTTCCTGAGATGGGAATGAGGTGATGGGTGAGAGGAAAAATGAAAGCCTCTTTCTATAGGGGAATTGGGATAATTTTAGCACCACGAGATGCTGTCTTTAGCGTATGTTGTCGGTTAACATTGTCTTGAGTTTTGAGCCAGCAAGGGGACTTAACTCGTGGAATAAGTACCATTTATTTGATATTAGTGCAGGTGGGAAACTTCTCAGGAAATAAATAGCTGTGGGGTGAAGAAGTAAGTATGAGCTATTTCGTCGACTGATTCAAATCAGTCCTTGGGAATCTAGTCTTAAATTGAGACATTATCCAACAAAAGCAAGAGCACGTTTCACAGCAGTTACCCTGTACACTACAAATGGCTTTTTTGAACAACACCTCCCAGTACATGACATTTGCTCTATTGCTCAGATTTGGCTGCAGAAAATCTTGTGATTATCTTTTGCAGAAGGCACTTTGTCTTTACTAACAAGCTATGTTTCTACTTGCCTTTAAGGAGCCCTGGTGATGCAGTGATTAAAGCACTTGGTTGCTAACCAAAAGGTTGGTGGTTTGAACCCACCAGCCATTGCACAGGAGACAAATGTGGCAGTCTGCTTCCATAAAGATTTACAGCCTTGGAAACCCTATGGGGCAGTTCTACTCTGTCCTATAGGGTCACTATGAGTCGGAATTGACTCCCAGCCAGAGGGTTTGGCTACTTGCCTTTATCTCAAAATTTCAAAAGACACTACCTTTCTCTTTCAGTGAAGCAATGGCTAACAGAACCCTTTCCTTTTTTTCTTATTCAGTGGAGCCTATTGCTATAGTACCCTTTAGATTTAAATTTATGTTCCAAGGCTTTGCAAACACCTAGTCTCTCCTCTTTCAGAACTGGAATTTGCTTTGTTTACTGTACATAAACCTGCCTCATTTTTCACCAAATGGCAAAAGCACTGAAGAATTGTGTGTGTGTGTGTGTGTGTGTGTGTGAGAGTGTACACACGTGTGTGTGGTGGGGGATTCCTTTCCAGGTGCTTCTGAATGTAACTATGCTGAAAGCAAATCACTTAAGCCGATCCAGGACTTCAAAGTATCAGCAAAATTAAAGTTCAGTCAAAGCATCGTTCACTCGGAACATTTTTGCTTTGTGGATATCAAATATCCCATGTACCTGCATTGGCTAGAATTTCCATAAAAGCAACAACAGGAGTGCTAGATTGCATTACTTAGAAGTGATAGTAGCTGTTATCACAAACGGAACAAAAAATATTAAGGCTGAGAAAAAGATTATAGGGGTAGAGGTAGCTGAAAATGAAAGGTAGAGTGCCTGAGCACTACGGAGGGACTATTAGTGGGACTGTGAGCTGTGCCCATCTGATGTGTCCCTCCTTTATTGGCAGTGTCTGAGCTTTGGGAAATTTCCATGATTTATGAAGTGCATCTAGCCTGTCTCTCTGGCAAGAAAAGCCAGTGTGGTTCAGTTTAATACAGTGGTTTCCAAAGTGGGGTCTCCCACCCCAGCAGATGCATAATACAATTCTCTGGGATGCAGAAA
Source organism: Trichechus manatus latirostris (assembly GCF_000243295.1). Taxonomy (NCBI): domain Eukaryota; kingdom Metazoa; phylum Chordata; class Mammalia; order Sirenia; family Trichechidae; genus Trichechus; species Trichechus manatus. The sequence goes on along the minus strand of NW_004444037.1, from coordinate 8,887,633 downwards.
AAAATATATTCATATCATTGTTGTTAGCTGCCATCAAGTTGGCTCTGATTCATGTGACCTTATATATAACAGAACAAAACACTGTCCAGTCCAACCATTGTTGTGGCTGTTGTGTCAATCCATCTCATGGAGCGTTTCCTTCATTTTCACTGACCTTCTACCAAACATGATGTCCTTTTCTAGTAAGTGGTCTTTCCTGATAATGTGCCCAAAGTAAGTGAGCCAAAGACTCACCATGCTCACTTCTAAGGGGCACTCTGGTTGTATTTCCTCTAAAACTGATTTGTTTCTTCTGTTGGAAGTCCATGGTATATTCAATGCTCTTCTCCAACACCAGAATTTGAATTCATCAATTCTTCTGTCTTCCTTTTTCATTGTCCAGCTTTTGCATGCATATAAGGCAACTGATATTAATTAATATCAATATTAATTAGAACCACTATTTTATTCCTTAGTATTTTATTATTTTAAATTTTAATTTTGGATTGTGTTTTATAGCAATGATATTCAAAGTGAGGTCCGTGGTCAGGCAGCAGCAACATCACCTGGGAACCTGTTAGAAATGCAAACTCTCAATCTCCACCCCAGACCTACTGAATCAGAAACTCTAGGGGTGGGGCCCAGCAATCTGTGCTTTAACAAGCTCTACGGGTGATTCTAATGCACACTAAAGTTTGAGAAGCAAACTAGTTTCTACTGTATACAATATACTTATAAGTAAGTATACACATATGGGAGCTGCATTCAATATTTTTACTGATGGGATGCTTGAACAAACAAGTTTGAAGATGATGCTGTAGTAGAGACTTGCTGGGTCAGGAACCACACATTCTTTTCTTTCTTTTTGTTTCTCATTTGCTAATTAATTCTGGGGTGGAGAAGGTCGTTTAGCCCCTTTTACTTCCATGGTAAGCTTAAGCAATTTATTTAATCACTCTGAGAAATTAGAATAAAGACACTATAATGGATTGAATTATGTCCCCCAAAAAACATGTGTTGTAAACCCTAATGTCTGTGCCTTTTTTCAAACGGTGGGGCCCACAGCCTCTTACGTTTCAAAGAGTTGGATCTTTACCAACTCAGTTCTGGAGTGTGGGGCTGCCATTAAGGTGTGTCAGGGGCATGGGGCTACTGCCCAAAGCTGAGGTGTGGGACTGCCATGGCCAAAGGGCAGAAGAACAGGGCCTGCTGGGGCTAAGGAGGTGGAGTTGCCACTGAGATAGAATAGGAGAATAGGGCCACCTAAAGCTGAGGGAGCAGAGTTGCCATCCCAGAGGGCCTGGGAGGCAGAACTGAAGCCCAGGGCCAAGGGGCCTCCACCCAGAATCCAGAGGGTGTGGCCAACACTCAGAGTCTGGAGGGTGGGGCCGTGGCCCATGTGGTCTCAGAGAAGAGAGGATTATTTTCAAGCCTTGAGAGCCAATGTAATTTGTTTTGCTGGGTTTTGGACCGTCTTGGTGCCTGTTATCACTTCATTTCTTCTAATTTCTCCTATTTGTAATGGAAATATCTACCTTGTGCCTGTTCCACCATTGTCCTTTGGAAACAAATAACTTATATTCTAGATTTCTCAGGTTCATAGATGAAGAGGAATTTTGCCCCAGGGTGGAATATGCCTAAAGTCTCACCCATACTTGATTTAGATGATTCAGAAGATGAGATTTTGGACTTGGAGTGGATTTAAGACTTTTGGGATGATGTGATGGGGTGAATGTGTTTTGCCTATGGATTTTGGGAGGCCAGTGGTGGAATGTTATGGATTGAATTATGTCCCCAAATATATGTATTGTAAATCCTAACCTCTATGCCTGGGGTGAAGCCCTGGTGGCACAGTGGTTAAGAACTTGGCTACTAACCAAAGGTTAGCAGCTCAGATCCCCTAGGCGCTCCTTGGAAACCCTGTGGGGAAGTTCTACTTTATCCCATAGCGTCGCTGAGTTGGAATTGACTGAATGGCAACAGATTTGGTTTTGGTTTGGTGTGCCTGTGATTATAATCTCATTTGGGAATGGGTTGTCTTTGTTATGTTAATGAGGCAGGATTTGTGTAGGGTGTATCTTGGGTCAACATCTTTTGACATACAAAAGAGATTAAACAAGCAAGCAAAGCAGAGATGGGAGAAGAGACATGCCAAACCACATGAAAATTGTCCAGGACCTTCCTCCAGAGCCAACAGAGAGAGAAAGCCTTCCCCTAGAACCGGCACCCTGAATTTGAACTTCTAGCCTCCTAAACTGTGAGAAAATAAATTTCTGTTTGTTAAAGCATCCACTTGTGGTATTTCTGTTATAGCAGCACTAGATAATTAAGACAGACACGTATACCACTCTCTCATAGGACTGTTGTGAAAGTTAAGTGAGTTCCTCTATATGAAAGCACTTAGTGAGCCTTGAACACAAAATAGTTGCTTGGTTCCTTTTTTCTTCTTCCTGACAGCCCCATAGCATGAATAGTTTGGGAAAAGTTCTTCTAGCTGATAGGGTAGATATCTTAGTTCCCAAACCCATCAGTATGTTATATGTATGGAAGCCAAAAATATCTCTTAGGGTCTATAGGCTACAGCCTGAAATATTACACTTTGTGAAGTTTTGGCCATAAAGTCAGATGGAGAGGGCAGTGAATGAGGTTATTCAACACATATATTTACCGTTATTTTCAACTGAAATTCCAAGCTGAAAAAAAGAGCAGTGTCAGTGATGTTGTAGATTGTAGTAGTTCAACATCACATTGTTGTGTGGAACAGCTAGTAAAATCAAGTTGCTGATTATCCTGATAGAGCAAGTATTTGGAGTTCTGCCTCAGGCTGTGCATGCTTCAGTGTATCAGCTGAACACAGCTGAGTTAGTTAATGGAGATGATGAAAAATGCTGGCCAAAGCTTTTCACTAAGGGGCCTGGGAAAGTGCTCTTAACCTTTAGTGTTCATAAGGATCACCTGGGGAGCTTGTTAAATTCACAGATTTCTGGACCATGCCTGCAGAGGTTTTGATTCTGTAGGTATGAGGTGGACCTAGGAATCTGCATTAGCAAGCACCCCAAGTAATTCTGTTGCAAATGATTTGTGTAGAAGAGAATTTACATGACCTGAATTGCAGATATCTTCGAGCTCATAAGCACTTTAGAGATCCTTTGGTGTAAAACTTCTTAACATTTTCCCCTTCATAAGAGACATAATAATTGCCATTAAGAGAAGTATATGACATGCTCTCATTAATATATTCAAATCTCACAAAACTACAAATCCTAGGAAAAAAGAATATACTCTTATAACTAAAAAATACCACAACTATTAACAACAATAATTTATTGCAGACTGAAGCATAGATAAGATTGTCAGTATATTTTACTCAATTCCCTACTGCTAAATTTAACCGAACCTCTCAAGAAAGCAACCAGAATGCAAAGGAAGAATGCTGGGAAGATGGTGGCATGAGCAGGTCTAAGATCTTGAAGCTTCCCACACGAACACCAAGAAAAGCACCTAGAAGTCTGTGCTTACCCCTGTGGGATCTCTGAAAAGGTGAACAAAGGATGACAGCAAGGAATCATAAACTAAAGCAAGATAAGGACAGAACAAGTAGGATAATATCTTTCTCACTGCCCCCCACTCCCCAGTGTGGCAGATGGACAACTGCAGCAGAGCTATAGTCACAGCACCAAAGGACTCATGGCTCTCCGGTTCACTAAGAGTGGCCCTGTTTTAGTTATCTAGTGCTGCTATAACAGAAATACCACAAGTGGATGGCTTTACCGCAGAGAAATTTATTCTCTCATAGTCTAGGAAGCTAGAAGTTTGAATTTAGGGTGCCAGCTCCAGGGGAATGCTTTCTCTCTCTGTCAGTTCCAGGGGAAGGTCCTTGTCATCAATCTTCCCTGGTTGAGGAACTTCTCAGCACAGGGACCCCAGGTCCAAAGGATATGCTATTCTCCTGACCCTTGTTTCTTGGTGGTATGAAGTCCCCTTTGTTCTCTGCTCGCTTCTCTCTTTTATATCTCAAAAAAGATTGACTCAAGATACAACCTAATCTTGTAGATTAAGTTCTGCCTCATTAACATAACTGCCACTAATCCTGCTTCATTAACATCATAGAGGTTGGGATTACAACACATAGGAAAAATCACATCAGATGACAAAATGGTGGACATTCACACAATACTGGGAATCATGGCCTAGCCAAGTTGACACATTTTTTGGGGACACAGTTCAATCCACAACCGGCCCCTATCTCTGACTATGAGGTAAGTAGAACAGATATTCTTGACACATCTTCCAGGTAGATTCTTTGGGGTATCCCTGCCCCTCCCTCTCCTGCCATGACAGATAGCTACTGCAGACCCTCAGCCATGCTTCACCCCCAACCAATACACAGCTTTCCTGTGTGCTGGGAAGGGTCCTAATCTTTGGCTCTGAAATGAATATGACAGATCTTGTTGGAGAACAATTGCTGGTATATATTTTGAGTGGTCTTGAGGTGGCCTGGAAGATGGAAATTACAGTCTGGCCAGAATCAGACCCCTCAGAATAAGGGAGAGAGCACTGACCAAGGACTGAGGGGTATATCCATCTGAGGATGGTTTAATCACTGTATGATTTCTGATAGGTTTAGTAGCTGCTAAAGGCATGCAATCTTGGTCTGGCCAGAATTTGGAGCCCTCACTGGACAGGGAAGAGAGTGGTCATCAAAGACAGATGGTTGCACACCCCTAGAAACAGATTGATTAGTGTGTTTTCTGATCTGTCTGGGAGCCACTGAAAAACTGAAATTTGTCTGGAGATATCACAGAGAGTAAGAGGGAGCAATAAGCAAGGTCTGAAGGCTGTGCGCTCCTAAGAATTTCTTGGATAAATTAGTGCTGTTGAAACCACTTAATGTTTGAGAGACTTGATAAAACTAACACCTGGTAAAATTCTAATGTCCTGGCTTCAACAAAAAATAATAAGGCAACAAAGAAACTAGAAAAGATGGCTCATTCAAGTGAACAAGACGATGGGAGAGAAATTGTACTTATGGAAGCCCAAATAAAGAACAGATTGGAAGAATATAATATAACAATGTTAGGCAAGCTCAAAGAACTAAAAGAAAACACAGACAAAAGTCTAAAAGAAATTAGGAAAATGATGCTTGAAAAAAATAATATAAATGAAGACACAATATGGACTGCCAAAAGAATGAACAAATCTGTCTTGGAAGAAGTACAGCCAAAATGCTCCTTAGAAGCAAGGATGGTGAGACTATGTCTCACATACTTTGAACATGTTATTAGGAGGGATCAGCCCCTGGAGAGGGACACAATGCTTGGTAAAGTAGAGGGTCAGCAAAGCAGAGGAAGACTCTCAACGAGATGGACTGACACAGTGGCTGCAACAATATGCTCAAGCATAACAACAATTGTGAGGAAGGCACAAGACTGGGCAGTGTTTCACTCTGTTGTACGTAGGGTTGCTATGAGTTGGAACAGACTTGACAGCATCTAACAAAAACAACATAAAAAGAATGCATCAAATCTATTATTGAGATAGGTGAATTGTGGAATGACATCAAGGACATCATACATGAAGAAAGCAGATCATTAAAAAGAGAAGACAGAGAAAAAACCAAAATGGATGTTACAAGAGACTGTGAAACTTGTTCTTGAACATCAAGTAGTTAAAGCAGAAGGAAAAAATGATGAAGAAAGAAAGCTGAACAGAAAAATTCAAAGAATGGCTCGAGAAGACAAAGTAAACTATTAGAATGTAATGTACAAAGACCAGGAGTTAGAAAACCAAAAGAGAAGAATACACTCAGCATTTCTCAAGGTGTGTCTTAGTCATCTAGTACTGCTATAACAGAAATACCACAAGTGGATGGTTTTAACAAAGAGAAATTTATTTCCTTACAGTAAGGTAGGCCAAAAGTCCAAATTCAGGGTGTCAGCTCCAGGGGAAGGCTTTCTGTCTCTGTTGGCCTTCTCATCAATGTTTTCCTGGACTACGAGCTTCTCTGTACAGAGACCTCAGGTCCAAAGGACATGCTCTGCTCCTGGCACTGCTTTCTTGGTGGTATGAGGTCCCCCATTTCTCTGCTCACTTCTCTTTTATATCTCAAGCGATTGCCTCAGGATACAATCCAATATTGTAGATTGAGTCCTGCCTCACTGACACAACTGCTGCCCATCCTCCGTCATTAACATCATAGAGGCAGGATTTATAACATACAGGAAAATCACACAATACCGGGAATCATGGCCCAGTCAAACTGATACACACATTTTTGGGGGGACATAATTCAATCCATGATGAGGTGAAAGAATTGAAGAAAAAATTTAAGCCTCAAGTTGCAATATTGAAGGATTCTATGGGGAAAGTATTGAATGATGCAGGAAGCATCAAAAGAAGATGGAAGGAAAACATAGAGTCACTGTACCAAAAAGAATTGGTCAACGTTCAACCATTTCAGGAGGTAACATATGATCAAGAACCGACAATACTGAAGGAAGAAGTCCAAGCTGCACTGAAGGGAATGGTGAAAAACAAGGCTCCAGGAATTGATGGAATACCAATCTAGATGTTTCAACAAATGGATGCGGTGCTGGTGGTGCACACTCGTCCATGTCAAGACATTTAGAAAGCTTTCTGGCCAACCAACTGGAAAAGATCCATGTTTGTGCCCATTACAAAGAAAGGTGATTCAACAGCATGTGGAAGTTATCAAACAATATCATTAATATCACACACAAGTAAAATTTTGCTGAAGATCATTCAAAAGTGGTTGCAGCAGTACATCGACAGAGAACTGCCAGAAGTTCAAGCCAGATTCAGAAAAGGGATATCATTGCCGATATCAGATGGATATTGGCTGAAAGCAAAGAATACCAGGGGATGTTTACCTGTGTTTTATTGACTATGCTAATGCATTCGATTGTGTGGATCATAACAAATTATGGATAACTTTGCGAACAATGGGAATTCTGGAACACTTAATTGTGCTCGTGAGGAACTTGAAGATAGACCAAGAGGCAGTCTTTCCAAAAGAACAAGAGGATACTACTGCATGGTTTAAAGTCAGGAAAGGTGTGGGTCAAGGTTGTATCCTTTAAACATACTTATTCAATCTGATGCTGAGCAAATAATCCAAGAAACTGGACTATGTGAAGAAGAACAGGTCATCAGGATTGGAGGAAGATGCGTTAACCTGCAATATGCAAATGATACAATCTTGCTTGCTGAAATTGAAGAGGACTTGAAGCACTTACTGATGAAGATCAAAGACTACAGCTTTCAGTATGGATTACAACTCAAAAATAAAGAAAACAAAAATCCTCACAACTGGACCAATAAGCAACATCACAATAAATGGAGAAAAGACTGAAGTTGTCAAGGTTTTCATTTTATTTGAATCCACAATCAACATCCATGGAAGCAGTGGACAAGAAATCAGATGACATATTGCATTGGGCAAATCTGCTGCAAAAGACCTCTTTAAAGTGTTGAAAAGCAAGGATGTCACTTTGAGGACTAAGGTGCACCTCACCAAGCCATGGTATTTTCAATCGCCTCATGTGCATGCAAAAGTTGGACAATGAATAAGAGAGACCAAAGAAGAACTGATACCTTTGGATTATGGTTTTGGTGAAGAATATTGAATATACTGTGGACTGCCAGAAGAACTAACAAATCTGTCTTGGAAGAAGTACAACCAGAATGCTTCTTAGAGGCAAGGATGGGGAGACTTTGTCTCACACATTTTGGACATGTAATCAGGAGGGACCAGTCACTGGAGAAGGACATCATGCTTAGTAAAGTGGAGGCTCAGGGAAAGAGAGGAAAATCCTCAGTGAGATGGACTGACACAGTGGCTGCACCAGTGGGCTCAAACATAGCAAGGATTGTGAGGATGGTGCAGGACAGGGCAGTGTTTCATTCTGCTGTACGCAGGGTCACTATGAGTCAGAATCAACTCGACAGCACGTAACAACAACAACAATAAAAAGAAACGAAACAAAAGGACTGGAACTAAAACACCTAATAACTGAAATATGAAACTCATTGGAAGGACTTAAAAAGAGACTTGATTTGGCAAAAGAATCAGTGATCTAGAGGATAAGGTATTAGAAATTATGAAGGCTGAGGAACAAGGGAGAAGGCTCAAGACTGCTGAGCAGAGTCTAATGGAAATGTGGGACACCATCAAGTTAACTAACATGCAACATGGAAATTCCAGGAGATGAAAGAGAAAGGGAAAGAGAATATGTGAAGAAATAATAGCAGAAAATTTGAAAAAAAAAGTTTGAAAATTGAATAACTAGTCAAAGACATATTGATAGGCATACCTCATTTTTTAAATTTTTTTTAATTGTACTTTAGATGAAGGTTTATAGGACAAATAGTTTCTCGTTAAACAGTACATATATTGTTTTCTGACATTGGTTAACAACCCCCACGACATGTCAACACTCTCCCTTCTCGACCTTGGGTTCCCTATATTACCAGCTTTCCTGTCCCCTCCTGCCTTCTAGTCCTTGTCCCTGGACTGTTGTGCCCCTTTAGTCTCATTTGTTTTATGGGTCTGTCTTATCTTCGGCTGAAGGGTGACCCTCGGAAGTGACTTCATTACTGAGCTAAAAGTGTGTTCCGAGGCCACACTCTCGGGGTTTCTACAGTCTCTGTCAGGCCCGTAAGTCTGGTCTTTTTTTGTGAGTTAGAATTTTGTTCTACATTTTTCTCCAGCTCTGTCTGGGACCCTCCATCGTGATCCCTGTCAGAGCAGTCAGTGGTGGTAGCTGGGCACCATGTAGTTGTACTGGACTCAGGCTGGTGGAGGCTGTGGTAGTTGTGGTCTGTTAGTCCTTTGGACTAATCTTCCTTGTATCTTATTTTCTTCATTCTCCCTTGCTCCTAAAAGGGTGAGACCAGTGGAGTATCTTAGATGGCTGCTCACAGGCTTTTAAGACACCAGACAGTACTCACCAAGGTAGAATGTAGAACATTGTCTTTATAAACTGTTATGCCAATTGAGCTAGATGTTCCCTGAGACCATGGTTCCCACAGTCATCAGCCCAGCAGTTTGGCCCCTCAGGAAGTTTGGATGTGTCTATGGAGCTTCCATAACCTTGCCTTGTACAAGTTGTGCTGGCTTTCTCAGGATTGTGTACTGTCTTACACTTCACCAAAGTTACCACTTATCTATTGTCTATTTAGTGTTCTCCCCCACCCCTCCCTCATTACCATCAAAGATTTTTTCTTTTTGTGTGTAAACCTTTTCATGAGTTTTTACAGTAGTGATCTCATACAATATTTGTCATTTTGTGATTGACTTATTTTGCTCGGCATAATGCTCTCCAGTTTCATCCATAATATGAGATGCTTCACAGATTCATCATTGTTCTTTATTGTTGCATAATATTCCTTGTGTGTATGTACCATAGTTTATCCATTTATCTGTTGATGGGCATCTAGGTTGTTTCCATCTTTTTGCTATTGTGAACAATGCTGCAGTGAACATGGGTGTGCCTATGTCTATTCGTGTGACGGCTCTTATTTCTCTAGGATATATTCCTAGAAGTGGGATTGCTGGATCATATGGTATTTCTATTGCTAGCTTTCTAAGGAAGCACCATATTGTTTTCCAGAATGGTTGTAGCATTTCCCATTCCCACCAGCAGTGCATAAGAGTTCCATTCTCCCTGCAGCCTCTCCAACATTTGTTATTTTCTGTTTTTTTTGTTTTTTGTTTTGATTTGTGCCAGTAATGCCAGGGTGAGATGGTATCTCACTGTGGTTTTGATTTGCATTTCTCTAGTGGCTAGTGATTTCAAGCACTTCCTTATGTGTCTGTTGGCCACTTGAATGTCTTCTTTGGTGAAGGGTCTGTTCATTTCCTTTGCCCATTTTTAATTGGATTATTTGTCTTTTTGTTGTAGAGGTGTTAGATTTTCTTGTAGATTTTAGAGATTAGACCTTTGTCTGATTTGTAATTGTCAAAATTTTTTTCCCAGTCTGTAGGTTCTCTTTTTACTCTTTTGGTGAAGTCTTTTGATGAGCATAAGTGTTTAATTTTTAGAAGATCCCAGTTATCTAGCTTATCTTCTGGAGTTAGTGTGTTGTTGGTTATGGTTTGTATCCTGTTAATGCTGTGCATTAGGCCTCTAGTGTTGATCTTATCTTTTCTTCTATGAACTTAATAGTTTTTGGCTTTATAGTTAGGTCTTTATCCATTTTGAATTAGTTTTTGTATACGGTGTGAGGTATGGGTCCTGTTTGATTTTTTTGCAGATGGACATCCAAGTTTGCCAGCACCATTTGTTAAAGACTGTCTTTTCCCCATTTGATGGACTTTGGGCCCTTGTTGAAAATCAGGTGACCGTAGGTGGATGAATTTACGTCTGGATTCTCAATTCTGTTCCATTGGTCAATGTATCTGTCATTGTACCAGTACCAGGCTGTTTTGACTACCATAGCTGTATAGTAGGTTCTGAGGTCAGGTACTGTGAGTCCTACTTTATTCTTTTTCTTCAATAGTGCTTTACTTATCTGGGGCTTCTTCCCTTTCCACATAAAGTTAATGATTCGTTTTTCCATCTCTTTAAAGAATGTTGTTGGTATTTGGATCAGGATTGCATTGTATTTGTAAATTGCTTTGGGTAGAATTGTCATTTTCACAATGTTGAGTCTACCTATTCATGAGTAGGTTTTTCTATTTATTTA
>NW_004444037.1:8875441-8876847 GCF_000243295.1 Trichechus manatus latirostris | reverse complement strand
ATTCCTAAGTATTTTATTTTTTTAGGGGCTATTATAAACGGAGGCATGCCTCATTTTATTGTGCTTTGCTTTATTGTGCTTCATAGATATTGCACTTTTTACAAATCAACATTTTGCGGCAACTGTGTGTTGAGCAAGTCCATCAGTGCCACTCTTCCAACAGCATGTGCTCACTTCGTGTCTCTGTGTCACATTTCAGTAATTCTCACAATATTGTAAACTTTTTCATTATTATTATATCTGTTATGGTGATTTGTGATCAGTGATCTTTGATATTACTATTGTAATTATTTTGGGGAGTCACAAACCATGCCCATATAAGACAGTGAACTTAACTGATAAATGCTGTGTATGTTCTGGCTACTCCACTGACTGCCTGTTCCCTCGTCTCTCTCCCTCTCCTCGGGCCTCCCTATTCCCTGAGATGAGACAATATTGAAATTAGACCAGTTATAACCCTACAGTGGCCTCTAAGTGTTCAAGTGAAAGGAAGAGTCACATGTTTCTCACCTTAAATCAAAAGCTAGAAATGATTAAGCTTAGTGAGGAAGGCATGTCAAAAACCGAGATAGGCCAAAAGTTAGGCCTCTTGTGCCAAATAGTTAGCCAAGCTGTGAATGCAAAGGAAAAGTTCTTAAAGGAAATTAAAAGTGCTACTCCAGTGAACACACGAATGACAAGAAAGCAAAACAGCCTTCTTGCTGATATGGAGAAAGTTTAAGTGGCCTGGATAGATCAAACCAGCAACAACATTCCCTTAAGCCAAAGCCTAATGCAGAGCAAGTCTCTAATTCTCTTCAATTCTATGACGGCTGAGAGAGGTGAGGAAGCTGCAGAAGAAAAGTGTGAAGCTAGCAGTGGTTGGTTCATGATGCTTAAGGAAAGAAGCCGTCTCCATAACATAAAAGTATAGTTGAACTATCAAGTGATGATACAGAAGTTGCAGCAAGTTATTCAGAAGATATAGCTAAGATAATTGATGAAGGTGGCTACGCTACACAACAGATGTTCAACGTAGATGAAACAGCCTTATATTGGAAGAAGATGCCATCTAGGACTTTCATAGCTAGAGAAGAGAAGTTAATGGCTGGCTTCAAAGCTTCAAAGGACAGGCTGACTGTCTTGTTAGGGGCTAATGCAGCTGGTGACTTTAAGTCAAAGCCAATGCTCATTTACCATTCCAACAATCCTTGGGCCTTTAAGAATTATGTTATTCTACCTTGGTGAGTAGCGTCTGGGGTCTTAAAAGCCTGTGAGCAGCCATCTAAGATACTCCACTGGTCTCACCCCTTCAGGAGCAAGGGAGAATGAAGAGAACAGGATATAAGGAAAAGATTAGTCCAAAGGACTAATGGACCACAGCTACCAAGGCCTCCACCAGACTGAGTCCAGTACAGCTGGATGGT
>NW_004444037.1:8840932-8874861 GCF_000243295.1 Trichechus manatus latirostris | reverse complement strand
TTGTTAACCAATGTCATAAAACAATATGTATACTGACTGTTAAATGAGAAACTATTTGTTCTGTAAATCTTCACCTAAAGTACAATAAAAATAAATTTTAAAAAAGAATTATGTGAAATCTACTCTGCCTGTGCTCTATAAATGGAACAACAAAGCCTGGGTGACAGCACATCTGTTTAAACCACAGTTTACTGAATATTTTAAGCCCACTGTTGAGACCTACTACTCAGAAAAAAAAAGATTCCTTTCAAAATATTACTGCTTATTGACAATGCACCTGGTCACAAGAGCTCTGATGGAGATGTACAAGCAGATTAATGTTGTTTTCATGCCTGCTAACACAGCATCCATTCTGCAGCCCATGGATCAAGGAGTAATTTTGACTTTCAAGTCCTATTATTTAAGAAATATATTTTGTAAGGCTATAGGTGCCATAGATAGTGATTCCTCTGATGGATCTGGGCAAAGTAAACTGAAAACCTTCTGGAAAGGATTCACCATTCTAGACACCATTAAGAACATTCCTGATTCCTGGCAGGAGATAAAAATATCATCATTAACAGGAGTTTGGAAGAAGTTGATTCCAACCTTCATGGATGACTTTGAGGGGCTCAAGACTTCAGTGGAGGAGTAACTTCAGGTGTGGTGGAAATAGTAAGAGAACTAGAATTAGAAGTAGAACGTGAAAATTTGACTGAATTGCTACAATCTCATGATAAAACTTTAACAGATGAGGAGTTGCTTCTTATGGATGAGCAAAGAAAGTGGTTTCTTGAGATGGAATCTACTCCTGGTGAAGATGCTGTGAACTTTGTTGAAATGACAACAAAGGATATAGGATATTACATAAACTTAGTTGATAAAGCAGGGGCAGGGTTTGAGAGGATTGACTCCAATTTTGAAAGAAGTTCTAGTGTGGGTAAAATGCTATCAAACAGCATCACATACTACAGAGAAATCTTTCAGGAAAGGAAGAGTCAATTGATGCAGCCACAACTTCATTGTTGTCTTAGTTTAAGAAATTGCTACATACCATACAATCCAGCAATCCCACTTCCAGGAATATATCCTAGAGAAATAAGAGCCGTTGCAGGAATAGACATAGGCACACCCATGTTCATTGCAGCATTGTTCACAATAGCAAAAAGATGGTAACAACCTAGATGCCCATCAACAGATGAATGGATAAACAAACTATGGTACATACACACAATGGAGTATTATGTAATGATAAAGAACAATGATGAATCTGTGAAGCATCTCATAACATGGATGAAACTGGAGGACATTATGCTGAGTGAAATAAGTCAATCACAAAAGGACAAATACTGTATGAGACCACTACTGTAAAAACTCATGAAAAGGTTTACACACAAAAAGAAACAATCTTTGATGGTTACGAGGGATGGGAGGGGTGGGAGGGTAAATATTAAATAGACAATAGATGAGTGGTAATTTTGGTGACGGGTAAGACAGTACACAATACTGGGGAAGCCAGCACAACTTGTACAAAGCAAGGTTATGGAAGCTCCATAGACACATCCAAATTTCCTGAGGGACTGAATTGCTGGGCTGATGGCTGTGGGGACCATGTCTCAGGGAACACCTAGCTCAATCAGCATAACATAGTTTATAAAGACAATGTTCTACATTCTACCTTGGTGAGTAGCCTCTGGGGTCTTAAAAGCCTGTGAGCAGCCATCTAAGACACTCCACTGGTCTCACCCTTTTAGGAGCAAGGGAGAATAAAGAAAACAAGATACAAGGGAAAGATTAGTCCAAAGGACTAAGGGACCACAACTACCATGGCCTCCACAAGACTGAGACCAGTACAACTAGATGGTGCCTGGCTACCACCACTGACTGCTGTGACAGGGATCACAATAGAGGGTCCCGAACAGAGCTGGAGAAAAATGTAGAACAAAATTCTAACTCACAAAAAAAGACCAGATTTACGGGCCTGACAGAGACTGGAGAAACCCTGAGAATATGGCACCCTGACACCTTTTTAGCTCAGTAATGAAGTCACTCCAGAGGTTCACCCTTCAACCAAAACAAAAAGAGATTAAAAGGGCACAACAGCCCAGGGACAAGGACTAGAAGGCAGGAAGGGACAGGAAAGTTGGTAAGAGGGAACCCAAAGTCGAGAAGGGAGAGTGTTGACATGTCGTGGGGTTGTAAACCAACGTCATAAAACAATATGTGTACTAACTGTTTAATGAGAAACTATTTGTTCTGTAAACCTTCATCTAAAGTACAATAAAAAAAGATTTAAATAAAGAAAAATTCCAGAAAAAAAAAATGCTACAGCCACCCCAACCTTCAGCAACCACCACCCTGATCAGTCAGCAGCCATCAACATTGAGGCAAGAGGCTCCACCAGAGAAAAGATTACAACTCGTTGAAGGCTCAGATGTTGGTTCTCATATTTTAGCAACAAAGTATTTTTTAATTAAGGTATGTGTATTGTTTCTTTAGACAGAATGCTATTGCACACTTAATAGACTACAGTATAGTGTAAACATAACTTTTATATGCTACTGGGAAAGAAAAAAATTCATGTGACTCGTGTTATTGCAATATTCGCTTTGTTGTGGTGGTCTGGAACCAAACACACACCATCTCTGAGGTTTGTCTGTTTATAATGTTGATACTTTAAATATAGTAATTAACTAGCATTAAATAGCAAAGGAGTCCTGGTGGTGCAATGGTTAAGCACTCAGCTGCTAATCAAAATGTTGGTGGTTCAAACCCAGCCAGTGGCTCCACAGAATGATCTGGCAATCTGCTTTCATAAAGATTACAGCCTACAAAACCCTATGGGGAAGTTCTACTTTGTCACTTGGGGTCACTATGAGTCGAAATTTACTCAATGGAACAACAACAATTAGCAATTAAGAAACAAATAAAGAACAATTAAAAACTATGCACCTGGATTTTTTTTTTTCTAAATTTTATATTTTGGTGAAATATACAGAGCAAAAGATACATCATTTCAACAATTTCTACATGTACCACTCAGTAACATTGATTACTTTCTTCAAGTTATTCAACTATTCTAGCTATCTTTTTCCAAATTATTCTACCACCATTAACACAAACTTACCGCCCCCTAAGCTACTCATCTAATCTTTCAAGTTGCTGTTGTCCATTTGCTCCCACACAGATCATTCTTTAAAGAAGCACAATGCTTGTCTTAGGCTGGATTCTCTAGAGGAGCAAAACCAGTGAAACGTATATACATATATATATATGAAGAGAGAGAGAGAGAGATTTGCTTACACAGTTGTGGAGGCTGGCAAGTCTCAAATTTGTGGGTCAGACATCAGGCCGGCGGTTTCTCTTGCAGGGGCTCATGAATCCAAAATCTGCAGGTCAGATGCCTGGCTGCTGGCTTATGTCCCAAGAACCAGAGGGCAGAGGATGATAAGTTGGATGCAGGATCCAGAGAGGGTGAGGTTTGCCAGAACATCTATAAATATTGGATGCAGGCCACACCCCCAAGGAAACTCCCCTTTCAACTGATTGGCTGCTCACATTGGATCACAAAATGGAGGATGATTACATAATATCTGCCAAACCACTGAGAATCATGGCCTAGGAAAGTGTTGACACATAACCTTAACCATCACAATACTCAAGACAGACATACTTTACTAATTAAGCTAAATCACTGTTTGGCTCAAAGAAGACTTTAGGGGATAGCTTTAGTTTGAGATTTAAGGTTTAAAGGTTATCTCACGAAAATATTTTCTAGGTTCATCCAGCCTCACTGGCTCCAGAAAGTCTGTATTCCATTGAGATTTGAGATTCTGTTTCACATTTTTCAACCTTTTGATTAGTGTTCCTCTATAGAATCTCTGATCAAAATGATCAGTGATGGTAGTCAGGCACCATCCAGTTCTTCTGGTCTCTTGGCACAGGAGGCAGCAGAAAAAATAGTTTTTAAAAGGGTAAATCCATAATAATGTGGGAATACAAGAAATAGTAATATCATCAGATAACATATTTTTAGTATTCCTGTGAATAATACTGAGATTTCCCTAAAAGGCAGAAAATAAATGGAATTGGATTGATGGGTATAGCAAATATTTTCAACTACCTGCCTTCATATTCCCTTGCCCATTCTTGATTTCAGTTCTGTACACAAGGGCAGCAACCCACTCAAGTGTGCACTGCATGCCTCTCCACTTTTCTGCCCCAGGGTTTTCTCAGAAGCCATGGGAGAATGTTGCTTTGAGGGTGATTCAGGATGGAATGCAGTGAGGACTCCTACAGGTGAAATCTGGAGGTATATGAAAGATAATTCTCTTAGAAATCCTTTTCCAACTGGGACAAGAGCCAGTAGATAAATGCTCCAGCCTCACGTCCTTTGGATGAACCTCTTCTCAAAGGTCCCTGCAGAGTTGAGCCTCCGTTGCCTACAATAGCCTTAATACTACACCCGTTATTGGACTTTACTCTTTTCTTGTATCACTTTTCCCTGCTCCCACTCTCCTGCTTCCTGAGACTGCTTACCAAATAAACCACCTGCCACCAAGTCCTTGTCTCAGGCTCTGCTTTTGTGGGAACCTACACTAAGACAATAGAGAATCAAGGGCAGAGAAAGCCACAGCTGGAAACACACATAGAAGAAAATTATTGAAGAGTTAGGCAACTTTCCAGTGGTACTGCAAACTCAGTCAACACGTACAAAGAACAAAAGGGAGACTTGTGAAACTCATCAGGGTAATTAATTCAAGTTCTTTTTTTCAGAATGGATGAGCCAATTTGGATCCCTTGCTCTTTCATTCACCTCCTAGTTGTGGTGACTTTCTCTGAGATCAAAGTTCCCCAAACTACTTTTTAACCAAAGTGCATCTCTGCTTGAGGTGAATCCCTAGCATGGGTGGTAGGACTAGGGAGAGAGAATCAGAGCAGAGTAGAAGCAAAGCCAGTACATCAGAAACAAGGGCAACAGAGAAGAACAAATGAAAAGGCAGCAGCTAACTTGGACATTTGGCCCAAGATTTCTCGATTTCCAATCCTAGAGGGGCTTTTGTTCCACAAGGTGCAGTTCCGTTCACCACCCCCTACAAGCTCAAGGGGAAGGGCCTAATGTGTGAGGGTAGCATTCAAGTCACAGGAGCTGATTGGGGCCACAGGTCCCATCAGAGGCAGGGATGGAGTGGGGCAAGCAATGGTACTGGTGTCATGGGAGTCCACCATGGGGAGAAACATATGCTGTACAGGGATTCTTGAGTGGGGAAGTCTCTTTGGCCACTAGGCTGTAGAGGGGTAGAATAAAAATCCAAGGAGGATGCTACATCTTACATGCATATAACAATTCTGTGACAGGTCAGGGTCTAGAGCAGAAACCTGGGGTGTGAAGAAGGGAAGGGTGAGGGATAGAGAATTGACTGAGCTGATGAGTTCTCTAGGTCTGTTGTTTGCAATGTTGAGAAATCCAGGCACTAGTGGTCACCTCAGAGTACAGTGTTGAAGGAAGGGCTAGAACCTGAGGTAGGTAAATGACTGACCTGCCTTGATGTACTGAGGATGATTCAGGGTGGAATGCAGTGAGGACTCTTCAACCCCCCATGCCAGAAACTGACTCAGGTGTATTTGAAAAGATTTTATATCCACAAAACAAGGGGTGGGGATGCACTCAATATTGGGTTATTAAATAGCAAACAGATGAAGATTGAAATAGTGAGCTAGAAAATCAAGCCAAGAAGTATGCCCAGAACTCAATGAAAAAGGTTAAGCAGATGGAATCAATGAGGGGAAAAAAAAAAAAGTTAAGAAACGTAGTGGAATAGTGGATAGATTTATAAGTTTATTTATTTGTGTAGAAATAATAAAAGGAATAGAGGGGAAGGAATTATTCAAGAAATATTAGAAGAAAAATTTCCAGGCTGAAAAAGATAGAAATCTTCTGACTGAACATGTCCTCCAAATTCAGAGCAGGATGAAGATAACTAAATTTACATCAAAAGACATCCTGGTGACATTTCAGAATCATAGTCCTTGTTGCTGCGGGATCCAGAGAGATTTCTAATTGCTTAGGACGGTGGGGTTGTGAAATTTTGCTTCAGTACTTCAACTCCTAAAATAACTCATCTGTCTTCAAGCTATAGACCAAGCACCTAATGAGTGTGTCTTGATTGATATGCCTCAAAATGCCCAGAATAAAAATTATAAATTTAGATTCTAGGAATGGCATCACATATGACAGAATGTAAAATAACAGTAAGGGAGATTCACAATAATTCATAGGAGAAAATAACTATTTTATTTCTGTGCCTGCAGTCGAAGTCCCATAGGAAGAGCACCAGGCAAACTTGTTGATTTTACAAGCTAAGAAGCTGAGTTTATTAAACTTACTGAGCAAGGAAAAACATAACCTTGACAGAGTCTCAGCTGGGTATCCAAAGGGGAAAATTAAGTAAGGGTTCTTACAGGATATGGGGGGCTGGAGTTAGAGGGAGATTTGGGGGCAAGGATTAACAGAATTTGTAAATCTGGCAAGTTGCTGAAACTGTCAGTGGTCTGAGGAAACATAAACTCATGGGGAGTTACTGTTACTGTGGTCCTATCCTGGAATATATGGGTCTGAACCAGCTAGTGTTACAATAATTTGAGTTTAGATTGTTAACATTGCACATCTAAACTGGTTTGGTACCATTTATCTGTTTTTGAATTATAGTACAATTGGTTTGCAAACTGTGGTTTCCATTTCTTTTCTCACTGTAGGATTTAGCACAGTGCCTGGCTACACACTCAATGAATGTTTGGTTGAATGAATTATAATTTAATTGTCTCAAATGTCTACACATGAAAGTCTAGGGTAGTGGTACTTCATAAGAATACAGTTACCTGGATCACTGTCCAGATATTTTGATTCAGGAGGTCCGGATTTGGGGCTAGGTGATCTGATTTCCAGAAATGATTGTTTTTGTCAGTTTTGTCCAGCTTTATAGTTGCTTTTTGGATAAAGGATTTACTGATCTCTTTACTTGACTGTTGCCAGAAGTCACATCTTATTTATTTTGGTTGTACAGACTAAGTAACATTCTTGTTGGCTGTCCACCTATTTTTGCCCCTGGACTCTGTGCCCTGCTAACAATTTCCATAGCTCTCTGATGATTAGGCTTCTAATGGTTATTCATTATCAACTGGCCTCTACTGTTGTGGAGTTCTCTCATTCCCATTGCTATCAGCGTAATGGCATATCCTCAATCTGCCTTGGCCTGGAGAAGACGACACTACAAAAGATTTCAAGGATGCTGATGCCCCAGTCACCAATGTATATTCCCTATGGCCTTGGGAAATTGTGTAACCTCCAGGTTTTTTCCATGGACCATAATTATTTGGTGGGTTTTCCAGCCTTACGTAGTATATTCATCCTAGCTTGCCCACTTCTCTGACCCTTTTAATCCTTCTACCATGGCAATTCTGGCACTTCTCCCCCACTTGGTTTTGGCCATCACTTTTTTATGCTCCTAGGAGATATCCTAGCAGTATGTTCACACTATCTCTTGGATCCTTAATAGGTGTCTTAGTCATCTAGTGCTGCTATAACAGAAATACCATAAGTGGATGACTTTAACAAAGAGAAATCTATTTCTTCACAGAAAAGTAGGCTAAAAGTCCAAATTCAGGGTGTCAGCTCCAGGGGAAGGCTTTCTCTCTCTGTCAGCCTTCTCATCAATGTTCCCCTGGACTAGGAGCTTCTCCACGCAGGGACCCCAGGGTCCAAAGGACATGCTCTGCTCCTGGCACTGCTTTCTTGGTGGTATGAGGTCCCTCTGTCTCTCTGCTCACTTCTCTCTTTTATATCTCAAGAGATTGCCTCAGGACACAATCCAATCTTGTAGATTGAGTCCTGCTTTACTAACACAACTGCCGCCCATCCTCCCTCATTAACATCATAGAGACAGGATTTACAACATATAGGAAAATCACACAATACCAGGAATCACGGCCCAGCCAAACTGATAAACATATTTTTTTGGGAGACATAATTCAATCCATGACACTCGGTTTTAAATCCTATACTCTGTGTTGGTGCTATTAAATTGATAAGAAAAACCAAACTTGTTGTTGTCGAGTTGATTCCAACTCATGGCGACCTCATGTGTTATTCAGTAGAACTGCTCCATAGAGTTTTCTTTGCTGTAATCTTTATGGAAGCAGATCACCAGGCCTTTCTTCCACAGCACTCTGGGTGGGTTTGGATCGCCAACCTTTAAGTTAGTAGTTGAGTTTGTGCCACCTAAGGACCTTCCCAAATCAACAAACTCTCCCTTATCTTGATCTAGCAATCTCAGAGTCCTAGCCCATGCAGACTCTCCCAGCTCCAGCTAGTATATGCTCACTAGGTCCTGCAGCTCTTTTGGGATATAGTTAGGGTGATCAGCCTGTCCTGGTTTGCTTAGGACTTTCCTGGTTTAGTGCCATGTCCAGGGAAACCCCTCAATCCCTGGCAAACTAGGTAAGGAGCTGGAATATTATATTCGTGGAAGGGACTGCACCTAGGTATTGTCTCTCCTTCCCAATCTAGTGTCAGAATGTCCACAGTGGAGTTTGCTATGACTCAACCTGAGTTATTGGTCAAGTGGCCAGGAAGGGGGCTGCAGTTGTCTTAGGGGGAAGAGGCCTCTGCATCATCCTCCAGTAAGCGAAGAACACTAGTCCTTAATAGCAAGGAGTGGGCCACTTCCACAGGCCTAGACGGTTCTGGGAATCTGAGGATTCAAGATTTTCAGATGCATTAACACAAATGTCCTCATCCCATGCATCA
The DNA here is from genome assembly GCF_000243295.1 of Trichechus manatus latirostris. Lineage (NCBI taxonomy): Eukaryota > Metazoa > Chordata > Mammalia > Sirenia > Trichechidae > Trichechus > Trichechus manatus. The sequence goes on along the minus strand of NW_004444037.1, from coordinate 8,866,076 downwards.
GGATTCATTATTTCTTGACCAGGGCCCTGACCTTGGCAGAGCATACCTGCCCTGGTTGAGAGTTTTACCAGTGAAACTCTGTCACTGTAACAATTAAGTTCTGGCTCTGGGCCTCAGCTTTCTCTGTCCTCCCCTTACAGGGGATGAGAGCCTCTTTATATGCTACCAAGGAGACCCTCTGGCTTTCACACTGGGCTTTTAATTGCCAGTTAATCACTCCCAGCCTTTCTTTATTCTTTTCCAAAGTGTCAATCCAGCTTAGCAACAGCCACCCAATTCCAGTGTCCTTATAGTTTCTATTTCTCCCACATTTCTTAAATGCCTGATATATTTCACCAGCCAGTATTCTCCCTTCTATCAACACAACCTTTCAGTTCACCATGAGTAAGTTTTAACCCTGCTTCCTTGTCCTTTGCGCCATCTGTACTTCATCTACCACAGTGAGGGGTCCTCTTTGCCAGCCAGGCAGTGAGTACTCCAGTTGCAAAGTCCCATCCCAAACTGCTTTCTCAGACCACTTCTGTCACCTACTCTCTTAAGTTGAGTTCTCCAGGAAGCAGACCCTGTGAGGGAAATTAGTGTGCAGGAGGTTTATAAAGGGGTGTTCCCAACATCAATACCAGGGGAGGAGAGACAAAAAAGTAGGACTGAGCAGCAGGAGAAGTTGGGCTACAATGTAGTTTCAGTGGAGGCCTTGGCTCTGAAACTGGAATGACCGTCCAGAGTTGTCCTCCATTGGAGTGAAGCAACTGGGCCTTTATACCTCCTCATCCATCTGTCATTCAATGCAGGCCACCCTGGAATGTGGACTCGACTTTGGGCAAGGCAGCTCTCTTCAGCCATGGCAACTTTCAAAGGCAACTGATAGCTAAGAGCTGCCTGCCACTCCAACACTCATAGCAGGTGAGGGATAAGTCCTATACCTCTGAAGGTGGATCTAAGCAGCACATTGCAGAATCGACAATAACAACTTCAACATCATCACTCATCATCATCAGTGAGATTCAATTATCATTTGTCTTTTGAGGGATCTTTTATATAAGACCTTTTAAATCAAATGTAGTTATCTTCCCCACTAAACCATAGACTTACCAAGGATAAATACTACCTCTATTCCTCTTTGTTTTCAATGTCTAACTCAGTTTTGGGCAATCAGTTAGTGCTCTATGAATGTTTATTAACCGAACTGAACCAGAGGGCATATTCTTTATACTGAAGAAGATTGCAGTCTAATAGGCAAGAAAACAACAAACAACCAGTTGCCCTGGAGTTGGTTCTGACTCATGATGATCCCATGTATGTCAGAGTAGAACTGTGCTCCATAGGGTTTTCAGTGGATGATTTTTCAGAAGTAGATTGTCAGGCCTTTCTTCCAAGGTGACTCTGGGTGGACTTGAACCTCCAAACTTTCAGTTAGCAGTTAAGGGCATTAACCATTTGCACCACTCAGGGACTCCGTAGATGGGAAAAGACATGTAGTATTTGTAATCAAAGTAGTACATAATCAGTGTCATACAAGGGCCAAATTAAGTGTTATCAGAATGCTCAGTTGGATCCTGATTGGCCTTGGGAATGCCACCATTTAAGGATAGGTCCATTTTACTCCAAGGTTGACTGACTGAACCCTATAGAAGAAAGTTGCACTTCCTCAACAAGAGGAACAGCCAGAAATCAACTGAATGGTGGGATGAGTCTTGTGTTAATGGCAATTCTTGGGTGCCCAAAACCAAACAAAAAAACCAAACCCATTGCTGTCGAGTTGATTCCGACTCGTAGCTACCCTACAGAACCGAGCAGAACTGCCCCATATGGTTTCCAAGGAGCGCCTGGTGGATTCGAACTGCTGACCTTTTGGTTAGCAGCCGTAGCTCTTAACCACCAGGGTTTCCAGGTGCCCAAAAGGTATCTCAAACTCAGTCTAAAACTGAGCTTCTGGTCTTTTTCCAACCCCTTAAAAAAACCTGTTTAACCTGCAACCTTCCCCACTTCAGTTGATGGCAATTCCACCCAGTCGCTCAGGACAAAATATAGGAGTCATTCTTGACTTTTCAATTTTTCTCACACAATTACTACATCCAATTACTCAGGAAGTCCTATCAATTCCACCTTAAAGTATAACCATAATCCAAATATGTCTCACTACCATCACCGACACTCAGGTATGAGCCACCATCATCTCTTACTTAGATTACATCAATAGTGTCCTAACTGGTCTCCCTGAATTTAACCTTGCCCACCTTCCTTCAGTTTATTCTTAATTCAGAAGCCACAGTGATCCTGTTAAAAATATGTCAGATCATGCCCCTCCATCAACATGTCAAAACCCTCCAATGACTTCCTATACACTCAGCTTAAAAGTCAAAGTTGTACAATGGCCACAAAGTCCACACAACCTGCACCCCACTGCCCCTCTGCCAATTCTTTGACCTCATCTTCTCTTCTTTCTTTCATTCCTTGGCCTCAACCAGAACTGACTTTCTTGCTTTTCCTCAAATATACCTGGGATGTTCCTACCCCAAGACCTTTGCACTTGCTGTTTCATTTGCCTGGAACACTCTTCCCCCAGATACACATATGGCTTATGACCTCACCTCCTTTAGGTCTCTACTTACATGTATCCCTTTTAGTGAAGCCATCCCTAACCACTCTGCCTACAGTTCTAGCCCCTGCCCCTCCCTGGAACTTCCTGTCTTCCCTATGCTTTATTATTTGCTTTATCATCATTGAAAAAACTATGTATTTTATTTCTATTTTTGTTTGTTTTTCCTATCTCCCATTAGAATGTGAGCTACATGAGGGCATGAATTTTTTAGCAGCTTTATTGAGGCATAATTCACATATCATACAATTCACCTATTTAAAGTGTACACTCCAGTGGTTTCTAGTACATTCACAGATTTGTGCAACCATCACTGCAATCAGTTTTAGAACGTTTTCATCACCCCACAAAAAACTTTGTACTCATTGGCAGTCACTCTCCTGGCCCCTCATGTCCCACTCTAGTCATCAAACAAACAAACAAACCACTGCCATTGAGTCAGTTCCAACTCATAGTGATCTCATAGAGTTTCCAAGGCTGTAAATATCTATGGAAGCAGACTGCCACATCTTTCTTCTGCAGAGCCCCTGGAGGTTTCAAACCACCAACCTTTCAGTTAGCAGTCGATAACTTTAACAACTGCACCATCAGGGCTCCTTCCCCCAGCCATAGGCAACCTCTTATCTACCTTCTGCCTCTATAGATTTGCCTATTCTCAACATTTCACATAAATGGAATCACACAATATGTGTTTTTTTGTGACTGGGTTCTTTCACTCACCATAATATTTTCAATGCTCGTTCATGTGTCAGTACTTCATTACTTTTTATTGCCAAATAATATTCCACCATATGGATATTCAGCATTTTATTTATCCATTCATTAGTTGATGGACTGTTGGCTGGTTTCCACTTCCTGGCTATTATGAATAATATTGCTATGGTTTTCGCGTGGATATATGTTTTCATTTCTTTTGAGTACATACCTAGGAGTGGAATTGCTCCTAGGGTCATATGGCAACTGTGTGTGTAACATTTTGAGGAATTGGTACACTATTTTCTAATGTGATCATGCAATTTTACATTCCCACCAGCAGGGTGTAAGGGCTCCAATTTCTCTACATAACTGCCAACACTTGTTATTATTCATCTTTTCTATGATAGCCATCCTAATGGGAGAGAAATGGTATCTCATTCAGGTTTTGATTTGCATTTCCCTAATGATTGTGTTGATCCTCATTTCATATGCTTATTGACCGTTTATGTATCTTCTTTGGAGAAATGTCTGTTCAAGTCCTTTGCCCATTTTTGAATTGGATCATGTCTTTTTTATTATTGAGATGTAAGTATTCTTTATAAAGTCTGGATACAAATCTCTTATCAGAGATATGATTTGCAAATACTTTGTCTCATTCTATGGGTTGTCTTCATTTTCTTGATGGTGTCCTTTGAAGTACAAAAGTTTTTAAATTTGATGAAGTCCAATTTATCTATTTTTTCTTTTCTTGCTTGTACTTTTAGTGTCATATCTAAGAAATAATTGCCTAATCCAAGGTCTCAAAGATCTATACCTATGTTTTCTTCTAGGAGCTTATAGTTTTAGATCTTACATTTAGGTCTTTGATTCACTTGGAGTTAATTTTTGGATGGTGTGTTGTATCTTTTTGCATGTGGGGATCTGTTGTCCCAGCACCATTTGTTGAAAAGACTATTCTTTTCCCATTGAATTATCTCAGCACCCTTGTTGTCTATCTATCTCCATTACACATGCAGACAGACTGTGCCTCAAACTTTCAAGCAGTGATAAAACTACTAGGAATGAGGACTTCACCCATGGTTATCGACCACTCCATGGGTGCTATGTTCAATATGCTCAAGCCTTACACAAGACACACACACAGTGTTGACAAAGTGAACACCATTATTATTACTTATAGAAAGCAAATGGTAAACAACAGGAACAGATTACTTACGGTGAACTGGCCCCACCCCCCAACACATAGCTCACTTTGTAGGAGAGGGACCTGCTTATGTTTCAAAGGGGGAACCCCAGATTATCCAAATTAGCCATGACTATACTTACATCACTCAGCAGATGTGCCATTGTTCAGGTCAGATGCTGTGTTCATGTCCCTGCTGCCTTCAGTTACCATGCTACTTGGGCAGCATGGCTCCATCAATGCAGTCCAGGGTGCCTGCATGGCTTGCCTATGCTGTGGGGTGGCCAAGCGACTCTGATCATGCTCTGCAACTGGACCTTGCTGGGCCTGGCATCATCGGCTCTGTCCTGCTGTAGGAAGAACCTGCACAGGATCTTCAGAGCCTCTGCAAGCAAGCCCTGACTGAGGGTGCCCAGCTTCTCTCTGTGGGCCAACTAGCCCACCATCTCTGTCTTCAGTGTTATAGGCCTTGACCTGTGTCATAGCTCTTTTATTTGGGTCTAGGAGGTTCTAAGCACAGGGACCCCAGGTCCAAAAGACACTTTCCACTCCACACTCTTGACGGGTCATGAGATCCCTCAAAAACTCTGTGAGACTGGCTGCTAATTTAGTAATCTCATGGTGTGGCCCTCTCAGCAGGACCTCAAACCAACCAATTATCTAGGTAGACTACAAGATGCCCAGTCCTACTGGACGGATTACAAGCCATTTACATGGCTGGTAAACAGACCAATCACTTGCAAGACTGGCCTGACCAATCATTTTGTGATCATTACAAACCCAAGGCCCAAAAAGCCATATATAAGAGAAACCTGTTGAACTGCACTTGTCAAAAAATGAATTGACCATAAATGTAAGGGTTTATTTCTGGACTCTTTAATCCTGTCTCATTGATCTGTATGTCTATCATTATGCCAGTACCACATTATCTTGATTACTTTTTCTTTGTAGCATGTTTTGAAATAGAGAAGTGTGAGTCTCCAATTTTTTTTTTTCAAGATTGTTTTGGTTATTTTGAGTTCCTTAAATTTCTATATATAAATTTTTATCTGTTTTGTTAATTGCTATATCTCCAGAGTCTAATAAGTGGTTGGTATATAGTAAGTGCTAAACAGGTATTATTTTATTAAATGAATAAATTCTCTTAAAATAACAACAATAACAATTATGAAATAGACTTTTTTTTTATGTGATTAGTGTCCTTTCTCTTTACTCTTCCGAAAACAGCACTCACACTTTCTTCGGTGAACTGCCCCTTACTAAATTCATGTTGTTCTTTTGGGCCTTCTAATTCCAGTACTCATACCTCTAGCTCCAGAAGAGGGCACATGATTCAGGCCTGGCCAATCCCATCCCATCTCCTGCTACACTGATAGGTTTTAGGTATAAAATTGTGATTCAAGTTCTCCAATCCGAGTTCTCTCCTGGGATCACAAGTTTTTAAGAAGTGGCCCCAAACTGTAGAAGAATACTACCCCACAAAATATAGAAGCCTGCAAATCAACAAGCAAACAACACCACCATCACAACAAAAACAAGATAAACACATACACAGAAGTAGAAACAAGACATGGGGTGTTGAGGAAAGAGTCCTGTTGAGTTCTAGTTCCTGGATCCAGCTGACCCTGAAGCTAGATCTATCACTGCTGAATTTGGCAGGATTCTTGGTTGCACACAACAAACTGAACTCTGTTTAACTTATGCAGATGAGGAATTCAGTGGGAGAGCACTGGGGACCTCACAGAATGCACTGGAAGGTTGAAAACTCTAGCTCAAGCAAGAGCCATGGAAGATAAAGCATAACCAAGATCCTGCCATAGAAATGGTCTGCCTATGATGCTGCCATGTTCTTCTTCATATATGCAACATGCATATAACACAACCTGCTTCCTGAAAATGAAGACATGAGGCGTTAACTGATAAAGGTCAAAGACTACAGCCTTCAGTATGGATTACACCTGAACACGAAGAAAATGAAAATCCTCACAACCGGACCAATAAGCAACATCATGATAAATGGAGAAAAAATTGAAGTTATCAAGGCTTTCATTCTACTTGGATCAATAATTAATGCCCAGAGAAGCAGAAGTCAATAAATCAAATGATCTATTGCATTAGCCACATCTGCTGCAAAAGACTTCTTTATAGTTCTAAAAAGCAAAAGTGTCATTTTGATGACTAAGGTGTGCCTGAACCAAGGCGTGATTTTTTCAAACATCTCATAGGCATGCAAAAGCTGAACAACGAAAAAAGAAGACAGAAGAACAATTGATGCATTTGAATTGCGGTGTTGGTGAAGAATATTGAATATACCATGGACTGACAGAGGAATGAACAAATCAGTCTTAAAAGAAATTCAATCAGAATGTTGCTTAGATTTATAAAACTCTGTCTTACTTACTTTGGACACATCATCAGGAAAGACCAATTTCTAGAAGAAGACATCATACTTGGTAAAATAGAGAGTTAGCGAAAAAAAGGGAAACTCTCAATGAGATGGAGTGACACAATAGCCACAACAATAGGCTCAAACATATCAAAGATCATCAGAATGCTGCAGGACTGGGCAATGTTTCGTTCTGTTATACATAAGGTTGCCACGAGCTGGAGTTGCCTCAATGGCAACTAACAACAAGATGCTGCCATTGGCACCATGATCCCCAGACACTTCCAGCTGCTGGACTATGATTTCTAAGCTCTCTGCTTTGCACTGGACTCTCAACTTTGTCCCAGTCAACAGACTATCTCTAATGAACCCTGTGCCTTTGTACCAATCTCTTAAGATGCAACTCTTGGGCAGGAGCATCTGCTTTAGTTATGTGCCCTTAGGCCAGCCGCCAGACGCCCCTCCCTCAGTGCTGGGTCAGTGATCAATAAATATTTGCCTCTATTATTGATCCAAGTACAACGAAAGTCCTGACAACTTCAATTTTTTCTCCATTTGTCATGATGTTGCTTTTTGGTCCAGTTGTGAGGATTTTCATTTTCTTCATGTTCAAGTATACTAATCCATACTGGAGGCTGTAGTCCTTCACCTTCATCAGTAAGTGCTTCATGTCATCTTCATTTTCGGTAAGCAAGGTTGTGTCATTTGCATACTGCATATATGAAGAACATGGCGGTTTCATAGGCAGACCATCTCTATGGCAGGATTTTAGTTATGCTCTATTCTCCTTGATTCTTGCTTGAGCTAGGGCTTTCAACCTTCCTGTGCGTTCTGTGAGCTCCGCAATACTCTCCCACTGAATTCCTCATCTGCAAACTTAAACAGTCAGCTTCGCTGCGTGCAACCAAGAACCAGCTTTGCCTTGTTTTGATTGTGTGAGTCAACAAAGCCCACCCCCCGCTCCACCCATCCCAACTTTGTTGCCTAACCTACATTGGATGAATTTCTGCCATTTACAACAAAAGAGTTCTGACTACAGGAAACAAAAATAAAAAATCACAGCCACAGCGATTTATGGAATGTTTACCAGGCAGTGGGGGAAGTGTTTACATACTGTATTAGTTTCCTTCTGCTGCTGTACCAAATTACCACAAATTTAGTGGCTTAAAACAACACAAATTCATTATCCTGCAGTTCTGGAGGTCAGAAGTTCAAAAGGGCCTCATGGGGCTGAAATCAAGGCATCATCAGGGTTGCATTCCTTCTGGAGGCTCTAGGGGAAATCCCTTTCCTTGACTTTTCCAGCTTCTAGAGGCTGCCTGCATTCCTCGGTTTGTGGTCACCTTCCATCTTCAAAGCCAGCAACTGTTTCACTCCAACCTTGTCACACCTCCTTCTCTCACTCAGATTCTCCTGCCTCCCTCTTTCACTTATAGGGACCCTTGTGATTACACTGGGTCCACCTGGGTAATCCAGGATAATCTCTCCATCTCAAATTTTTAATCATATTGGCAAAGTCCCTTTTGCCATGTAAAGTAACATATTCACAGGTCCTGAGGATTAAGACATCATTATTTTGGGGGGCATTATTCTGTCTGGAGCCCTGGTGGCACAGTGGTTAAGAGCTCGGCTGCTAACCAAAATGGCGGGAGTTCAAATCCACCAGTCGCTCCTCTGAGACTATAGGTTAGTTCTACTGTGTCCTATAGGGTCGCTATGAGTCAGAATTAACTCAGTGGCAATGTGTTTGGTTTTGGTTTTGGTTTTATTATTCTTTCTTCCACATATACATTATCTGACTTAGTCCTCACGGCTCTCTTGTGAGGTAGATGGTGTTGTTGTACCCATTCTAAAGATAAAGAAACTGATTCACAGAGAGGTCAAATAATGTATCCTATGGTGAGTAGAAGAGCTGATGTTCAACCGCTGGTTGCTTTATTCCAAAATCTGGGTGTGTAAGCTTTTTGCACCCTCACCACTTGCTTTCAATAGACTTGCTGATTCTGGAGTCTTGCTGAAGAAAGCATGGACAAGATCTGATGGATATCTCATCTCTGTGTTTCCACTGTTGTCTCAGGAATTGAGAAAAGAATGGCAGAGTCTGTTGAAACTCTTGGATCCCAAGATACTGAAAAGAAAAGCACCCCGACTCTATGATTCCTCTTCCCAAATGTTGGCTTATTGAGCAGCCTCCAAAGGACAGGCTGGGTCTCAGGCCAATGGAGTCTGGCTTATTAAAAGGAGAAGTGAGTCTCTCAAAACCTCAAATACCAGCTTTTTAAACAAAACTAGTAGCAAGTGGCAGCAGCAGCAGCATGAGAGTAACATGAAGCTGAAATTCTTCAGGCCCTGAAGTTGGAGGGGAAGGAAATGCCCAGAGGAGTAATTGCCCTTAATCTGGGAAAAATACAAAGACCAATGGGAAAGCAGACTGTTCCTGGCTGACAAAACTATGTAGGATTTCAAGTTGCCAGACACCCTTAGACAAAGCTCTAATGGATATTAAGTGGTGAAAGCCATCTTTAACATTCAGCTATAGACTTTCAGATCTGAGAAAAGCTTCATCTTAAAGTCAGCCCACTGGGACTCAGCATATACAGACAGAGTAAAAGACACTGACTCTTTTCCTTATGAAACCAACTCCTCTAGCTATCCACAGCCAAACTCTAGACAAATCAGAGCCCTCTATTAACATAAGTATAAGGTAGAGACTGTGTAAGCTCAGGGCCAGTGGAGACTACGGATGAACCTGGTGGGTGATGAGGGGGTACAGAAAAGCCACTCTGTCTCCAAATACTTCCCCAGTTCACCCGGTAGGTGGACAAAATGACCACCAGTAAAGTCAGTCAACCCTTGATTCATGAAATGTTTACTGAGTTTCTGTTATGTGCTGGAGATAATGTTAGATCATCAACTATACATCTTCTGCTCTGAAGGAACTAGACTTCCAGGTGAGGAGACCATGCAGAGTAGAGATTTCTAACACATGGAAGGGTGGTGGGTCCTGCCACAGATATTGGAGGTCCACTGGACTTGGGAGGTAGGAGAGCTGGACCAGCTCTGCTCTGCAAGCCAGGACTCTCCTGGTTGCAGGTTACAAAAACTTAACTTGAACTACAAAAGGAGAGTGTATTGTCATGAGGCCAATTCCCTGGAAGGACAGGGGCTTGGCCAGGTCTCAGGAGTGACTGGAACCAAAGACTAGAGGGCCATCAAGACAAGGTCATTGCACAGGCTAGTCCCTATGTCTGGAAAGCTCTTTCTCCCCACTTAGTTTACTTCCTACTCATCATTCACCTCCAGTCACCTCCTCAGGGAAGCTTCTTCCTCTTCCTCTATCTCCTGTCTCTCTGCCTAGATCACACCCAGAGTCCTGGCTGGTCTATTCAAGCCTTTGGAGCAAATTAGAAAAAGGTGCTCCCTTTGGTGGACAGTGATAGTGCATGAAGAACAAGGTGCCCCTTCCTCTGGACACAGTTTCAAACCAGGATTTGTACAGCTTGCAGAGTACAAGTGGGATTTCAGCTCCCAGTTGCCCCCTTGCCTGGGCTCCTTTGTGTACAAACTGAACAACTGTGCAGGGCAGCTAAGCCAAATCCCCTATTGTATGCTCTCAGAAGCATACAATACCTTTCTGTCTTCATTTCCTATCATAAACTGGGTGGCTTTTAAGAACAGAAATTTATTATCTCACAGTTCTGGAGGCTAGAAGTCCAAATCAGGGTATTGGCCGTGTAGGTTCCTTCTGAGGGCTCTGAGAGAGAAATTGTTCCATGCCTCTCTCCTAGCTTCTGGTGGCTCCCGGTAATCACTGGGATTCCTTGGCTTGTAGCTGTGTCTGTCTCCATCATCAGATGGAGGTTCTTCCTCCAGCTCTCCCTGTCTATTCTCCTCTTTTATAAGACAACACCTGGAAGGGATTAGGACTCATCCAACTCCAGTATGACTTTATGTTAACTGATAGTATCTTCAAAGACCCTATTTTCAAACAAAGTCACGTTCACAGGTACTAGAGGTTAGGGCTTCAACATTTCTGCTTGGGGGGGGGTTACAATTCAATCCATAAAAACTTCCTTCTAACTACAGTGAAAACTGCAAGAGCCAGAACTTGATGGGATTGCCTCGTTTTTACAGGTCTCACAAGTTTTCCACCTTTAACAGGGTGCAGTCTTACCACTCTTCTATCACTCATTTTAGTGGAAAATATTTGAATTCCTTCTTGATAGGTTTCCACCTTACATAGGTTCCAGCTTGATTTTACTGTAGTTGTCAAAATGGCAGTTTTACTTTGCTTGTTGTTAATTAAGGAATTAATATATTTTATTATTATTTATTATACCATACCTAATATAATATTATATATATTTATTATGTATTTATTATTTAAATAATGCCTCCCCTGCAAGCTGATTAGTTCCACAAGGGCAGCGATTGGGTCTGTTTTTGCTCAACGTTTTATTCCTGGAGCCCAGCAGTGTCTGGCACATAGATGGTGTCTTGGTTATCTAGTGCTGCTATAACAGAAATACCACAAGTGGATGGCTTTAACAAACCTAAGTTTATTCTCCCACAATCTAGTAGGATAGAAGTCTAAATTCAGGGAGCCAGCTCTAGGGGAATGCTTTCTCTCTCTGTCCTCTCTCTGTCCTTGTCATCAATCTTCCCCTGGTCTAGGAGCTTCTCAGTGCAAGGACCTCGAGTCCAAAGGACACACTCTGCTCCTAGCACTACTTTCTTGGTTGTATGAGGTTCCCCATGTCTTTTGGCTCACTTTTCTCTTTTATATCTCAAAAGAGATTGATTTAAGACACAACCTAATCTTATAGATTGAGTCTTGCCTCATTAACATTACTGCCACTAATCCCACCTCATTAACATCATAGAGGTAGGATTTACAACATATAGGAAAATCACATCAGATGACAAAAGGATGGACAATCACACAATACTGGGACTCATGGACTAACCAAGTTGATATACAAATTTTGGGGGTACAATTCAATCCATAACAGATGGCCATTGATAAATAATGGTCATTTCATGAATAAATGAATGAACAAGCAAGCCAGTGTTCCTGTTTATCCATTTCTCTTGGACTGGCCTTTTCTATGAGGTAGGAGCCATGATTGCTAGCTGCTCCTGGGCTCACAGACAGAGAAGGCTGCTTCTCTTAAATTTTGATTTCAAAAATTCCAGGGAAGAATGCTAACTGGCCCACCTGAGATCACATGCTCACTGACTGAAAACCCCTATCAGAGCTTTGTTTGATGAATAGTAGGGTGAGTGTTTCCCAAAAGAAGAGGGGGCTTTTCCCAAGAAATGAGGGGGAAGGTTGGGCAGAAACAACTCCAGATGGCCCTGACAACAGCCACTGACTTGCTGTGTGCTGGTCACTTCTGTATCTTCATTTCCTCATCTGTGAAATGAGGGTATGTGCCAAACTCACTTCTGAGATCACCCAGCCCCAGCATTCTATTCCCTTTTGTTCTGGTTCTAGTTCTGCTTCTATTTCCTCTTGTTGAATTCTGTTCTAGTGCTGTAGGTGTTAAGTGGAGAAAGACATGAGTGTGGACAGCCTCAGTCAAGGAAGGCTTAATGGAGGAGGTGAGCTTTAAGCTGAGTCTTAAAGGCTGAGGGAGGAGTTCTGTGTGGGGAGAGGAGAGAGGGGACACTTTTAAAGGTGGGAGGCTGGCTTGAGGATGTATGTTAAGTGTTAGTGTTGAGCTACTTTTTTGTTAGGATTTTTTTTTAAGGTAAATGCCTTCGTAAGGGGTAATATTTTAACTCATCTATATTTTCTCCTGAATTAGCTCATCAGAGAACAGCAAGCTGGTCATCCACAAGGATCTGAGGGAATGAGACATTGGACAGGTGAGTTTTTATAAGGCCAAGTTAACCGAAAATAGGTCCTGAATACAAGCATCTCTAGGGTGTATGAATGAGGCTGATCACTTTCGGGCCTATACCTTGTATGTGTGTTGGGGAATGGGGTCGGGAGGGGAAGTCTGGACTGCAGTATGGGGAGAGTAATTCAGAGAAGCCGGTAAGAGAGAAGTGTCTTCGTTTCACGATGCTAAAAAGGCATGAGGCTCTTACCACAGGATTGATGCTAAGCCCTGCCCATGATCATTAAGATACAATAACCTCTGTGCTTGTCTCTTCCTCTTCCAATTCTTTAAGGTATCCTTCTGTGGCTCTCCTCAAGGATGTTTTTCAAGTTCACGTCAGTCTTCTTCAGCCTATCACAGACGTTAGGGAAGAGTGAGGTTTGCCTTCACTTGCAAATGATGAGTCTTGTCCTGAAGATGGGAGTAGTCTGTCTAAGGGGGCCATCTACCAGGGACCACAACGAGGAGCCCTGGCCACCTGGAACAGGGAGCTGGAAGGAGAAGGCTCTGGAAGGAGAAGTGGGAGGATGTGAGAAAGTGGTACAGTTTTGACCAGCGAACAACGGCAGTCCTTTAAAGCTATGTTGCCTATAACAAATTTCTGCTACTTTGAGCCCTACTGTTCCATATCCCAACAGGCAGCCCGAAATTCTAGCCTTCTGGTCTATTTAACAAGGAAGAGAATAAAGGTCCAGACCCTGGAATTGGGGAAACTGTGCTTCATGTTGCCTCTAATGATAGGCAGAGAGAACACAGATTTGTCCTGGCCCCCAAGGACTATGCTAGGCACGACTGCCTCCTGGTGCTAGAAAAATATGTGCCACTTGCACATTAAAGGACTTGGCATGTGTTTTGGGGCAGAGGTGGACAAGCAGCCCTCTGTATAATGCTATGCAAAGAAGCAACATAGCACAGTGATTAGGAGTACAGATTTGGAGCCAGTAAATTTGGGTTTAATTTTTCCAGTTCTAACGTGTCAACTTGGCTGGGCCATAATTCTCAATGGTTTGGCAGTTATGTAATGATGTAGTTTTGCAGTTATGTAACGATGTGGAGCCCTAATGGTACAGTGGTTGAGAGCTCGGCTGCTAACCAAAAGGTTGGCAGTTTGAACCCACCAGCTGCTGCACAGGAGAAAGATGTGGCAGTCTGCTCCCATAAAGATTACAGCCTTGGAAACCCTACGAGGCAGCTCTACTCTGTCCTATACGATCGCTATGTGTCAGAATTGACTTGACAGCAATAGGTTTGGTTTTAACAGGTTTGCAATGATGTAGTCATCTTCCATGATGTGACCTGATGTGATCAGCCAATCAGTTGTAAGCGGAGTTTCCTTGGGTGTGTGGCCTGCATCCAATATGTATATATGACGTTCTAGCAAAGCTCACTTGCTTACTCTGGATCCTGCAACTGGCTCATCATCATCTGACCTTTGGTTCTTGGGATTTGAGCCAATGGCCTGCTGTAATGCCTGCCGATCTCGGGATTCATCAGCCTCCATAGCCTGTAAGCCAACCGCCTGCCATCTGACCTGCCAATCTTAGGTTCATCAGCCTTTGCAGCCAGGCGAGTCAGGAGAAGCCTCCAGCCTAATGCCTGACCCACAGACTTGGGACTTGCCAACCTCTACAACCACGTGAGCCATTTCCTAGAGATAAATCTCTCTCCCTCTCTATACGTATATGCTTCACCAGTTTTGCTTCTCTAGAGAACTCAGCCTAAGGCAACCACTTACTAGCTGTGCAACCTTGGACAAATTACTTTACCTATCTGTGCCTTAGTCTCCTTACCTGTAAAATGGATTTAACAAAAGTATTTACCTCTTGGGATCAATGGGAGGATTGAATGAGGTAATAAAAGCACTTAGAACAGCGCCTGGTGCAACATTCACACTACTTAAGTGTTCGCCAATATTTACATTCCCCAGTCTATTGTCTGTGAATTTGAAATATGTTTCTCAAAGGTAAAGTTATAAAACATGAATGGAGATTTAGAAAGACTAGGGTTGTGTTACTAGAGCTTCGAAGCCAGAAAATGTGATTGTGAGATTGAAGAATAAAAAGAAAGCAGCTGTGGGAGCTCAAAGAGTCCCTGGCTGGTGCAAACACGTTGATGCTAACCAAAAGGTTGATAGTTTGACTCCACCCAGAGGTACCTTGGAAGAAAGGCCTGGTGATTTACTTCCAAAAAAATCATTACTCTGGAATTCATGGGGTTGCCATGAGTTGGAATCACCTCCACAGCAACTAGTTTGGCTTGGTTTTTGGTGGAGGCTCAAAGTCAGACTTTCAGGATAAACTGACCAGCCTGTGGGAGTGGGTGCAGGAACATCTGGGACTCCCAGAGGGCCGTGGGAGCTGCTGTTTGCGAGCTCAGGAAGGTCAGGGGCTGAGGGGATGAAGCAAGATGAGAGAGAAGGCAAAGTGATATTGCTGGCAGGGTAGGCTCCAGAGTCTGGGTGTGGGTGGCTGCAGAAAAAGCAGTTTGACTAGAACCCAGTTTGGAACTGAAGGTCAGCAAAATTTGGAAAGAGATGAAGTTTATTTTTGGCATCTCTTATCCAAAAACCACTTCTCATCTCTTGTTCAGTGTCCAATACCTTTATATACTGCCCTGAAAATGCCTCTAGAACTAAGCCTTCCCTCCTCTACACACTGCTCAATGTTCATAAAGAGTTTACCTCACCCTAACAAAATTCCTGTATTTTGATCACAGGCTCAGATGTCAGCCAGACTTCAGAGGCAAACTAACAGATTAAAACTAATCTCCCACTGACAAAATTACTGATAGCCACTGACTATTCCCTAAAGACCCTTGAGTTTAAAAAGGAAATACTTATAAACTGAAATGAATGTCTAATCTAGAAATTCTTAATTTAGGGGGGGTTGGGATAGGCATAAGAAGCCCTGGTAGCGCTGTGGTTAAGTGCTGTGTTGCTAACCAAAAGGTCTTTGGTTCGAACCCACCAGCCGCTCCATGGGAAAAGATGTGGCAGTCTGCTTCCGTAAAGATTACAACCTTGGAAACCCTATGGGGCAGTTCTACACGGTACTATAGGGTAGCTACAGGGTAGCTGAGTCAGAATCAACTCAACAGCAATGGGTTTGGTTTGGGGAGGTGGACATAAGGAGTCCTGGTGGCACTGTGGTTAAAACACTTGGCTGCTAACCACAAGGTCGGTGATTTGAACCCACAAGCTGTTTCACAGGAAAAAGATGTGGCAGTCTGCTTCTGTAAAGATTACAGCCTTGGAAATCCTATGGGGCAGTTCTACTTTGTCTTATAGGGTCACTATGAGTTGGAATCAACTTGACAGCAGCGGGTTTGCTTTTTGGTTTGGAGTGAACATAAGGTACCTGGATGTCACAAATGGTTGAGCACTCGACTACTAACCTAAAGGTTGGTGGTTCAAATGTACTCAGTGGTGCAACTAAAGAAAGGCCTGGCCATCTGCTTCCTTAAAGGTGGTAGCCAAAAAAAAAAAAAACTATGGAGCAGTTCTACTCTGTAACACATGGGGCTGTCATGAGTTGGAATCGATTCAACGGCAATGGGTTTGGTTTGATTTTGAAGTGGATATGGGTGGGTTTCAGGCCTTTGATAAGGAGTCATCGTTTTAAATGATTCTTAAAGGGGTTTGTGACCTCTAACATGTTACAGGCAATTGCTTTAATCTATTTTGGCTAAGGTAGTGCATGCATTCAGGTTAACTGGAAGAAAAAATTTTCAAATGGATAAGGTAGTGCTGGGTATGTGTTTGTGTATGTGTGCGTCTGGTTTCTTTTTCTATTTTGGAACCATAGTTTTTTATTAAATGTTTGGTTCATTGCTTTCCTCCCACCAACATGGCTCCTGTGAGTTCAGGTATGAGTGTTGGGGAGGGGAAGGGGGTTAAGGCAGCTATAACTAGTAATAGGGTCTAGAATCTGCTTAGTCATGGGTTTTCGACATCCTACATCTTCTTCCTTTCTAAAACAAGAAGGTATTACATCCATAACATATTATCATCACCAAGGAAATGAACATATATTTTTCATAGCTCCCTTCCTCTTTTTCCCTCCCCCATTCCTATTGCTGCCTGCCTTCTCCATTCTCCCAGAATGCTTCACTTTGAGATAATGAGATGCTCGGCTACGGTGCAGCCACCGATGTCTGGAGATGGATGGGGTCTCCAGTACTGCCCTGAGAAGGATGTTAAAAAGCCATTGTATTCATGGAGGCAGGCTAGGAATAGCGAGGAGAAATGAAGAGCCTGACAAAACACAGAAGCCATTGTCCAAGTAAAATGGTTATTCTTTCTGCCCATCCCCTGCTAGCTGGACTAACTGAAGTTATGCTGTATTTATGGAAGTCACCATAGAGGTCGCACATTGTTTAGATTCAATTGGAAAATTATACCTTCTGAGATCGAATTTAATGCAGCTTCATTAGGTCTTGATTAGCTCGATGCGGGAGTGAGGTGAAACTACCCAACTCAGAGAAGAACATGTGGTAATGAATGAATACATTTTTATTCAAATACTGTTAATTCCCTAGGTAGGTGTGACTTGCATGAAACAAAGGGCATCGGGTAAAAAGAAAAGAGTCAGGTTAAGCATATCATAGCTGTGCTGGAGAAAAGGATTCGCAAAAAAGGTTTATTAATGCTACCCTAACAGTCATGTTTCAAGAAATCTTGGAAGTTAGAAACAGTTTAAAAAATAAAGACAATTTTCTCTGTATCTAGGAGAGGGCAAAAAAAGTCATTGCTAAATGAAATTAAAATTGAAACACGGAGGTGAAATCTCAATATAATTGGAAAATTCTTAGTTTTTCTAAGAGAGTCCTAAGATAGCTGCTTCAAAAGGAAGAAACTAGGATTTTCTAAAAAATTTAAAAATATGAACTCATTTTTACTTGAAATAGCCTCCAAGAAGAAAAATTAGCCAACCTTACCTCATGAGGTTGTGTTAGCTTCACAAGGAAACCTCAGCATCACAGAATTGGTGCTCACACCTTCATTCCTGCTTCCCTCTCCAACTTTTATAAATGCTTTTTACATGTTTTATCTTATTTAACCTTCATTCATCCTTTGAAGGTATTACCCTCATTTTCACAGATGAAGAAACTGAGGCCCCAGCAAGTTTGATGCCTCGTTCAAGGACTGTAAATGGTAGGGTGTGAATCTTAATTCAGGCTGGTCCAAGTGTAATCCTTAAAGGCATTTTACCTTTGTTTCTGGTATGGCAGATAAGAATGTTTTATACTGATAACTGTGGCTCTCAGGGAACGGTAAAAAAAAAATTAAAAAAACAAGTTGCTGTTAAGATGATACCAACTTATGGTGACTCCATGTGTTGCACAGTAGAACTGCATTCCATAGCGTTTTCAATGCTGTGACCTGTCAGAAGCAGATCACCAGGCCTTTCTTCTGAGGTACCTCTAGGTGGGTTTGAACTGACAAACTTTCAGTTAGTGAGCTCTTAATCAGGGAAGGGTTATATCTCTTAAAAGTACATATAAGGAAAAAATATTCATTATAGAACACGATACATATCTCTAGTCATATAGAATCCTTTATAATTTATTACAATCTGTTTACTTGTTTAGGATGCCATCTTCTATATTCAGGCGTGCACTTGTGGTTCAGTGGTACAATTCTTGCTGTCCATGAGGGAGACCTGGGTTCAATTCCCGGCCAATGCACCTCATGTGCAGCCACCACCCATCTGTTGAGTGGAGGCTTTCGTGTTACTATGATGCTGAACAGGTTTCAGTGGAGCTTCCAGACTAAGACAGACTAGGAAGAAAGACCTGGTGATTTACTTCTGAAAATCAGTCAGTGAAAACCCTATGGATCACAACAATCCAATTAGCAATTGATCATGGGGATGGTGCAGGACTGGGCAACGTTTCCTTCTGCTGTTCGTGGGGTTGCCATGAGTCGGGGCTGACTTTATGGCAGCTAACAAAACAGTATCAACAACTTCTATATTCACAGGAATTTCCTATATCCTTTTGAACTCCAGGTATTAATTTTTATCAAGCTAGTTTTCAAAGAGTTTGAGTGATATAGCATTGTAATTGGGTACTTAATTTTTTCTTATTTTTTTCTTGATGGAAACGTGTAAAGCCTCACATATCAGCTTAAAACAAGGCTAAGTCATATGGGTGGTATGGTCCGATGAAGGTTGTTTTTGTATCCTAACTCAATTAATTTTCACAATAAACTCTAGAATGGAGGAAGGAAGCCAAGAACAAAAATACAGTCACTGTGGAGTCAGGGACTAGTTTAGAGAAAAAGAAAGATTTGGGGTGAGAAACTGGATGTGATGGGAAAGGATTCATTCCAGAGTGTGATGCATATGCAGTGTCACAACAGCAAGGACGACAATAGTTAACCTTTATCGAGCATAAACTATGTGGTGTGGTGCAAATAAGGAGTCCTGGTGGCGCAGCAGTTAAGCGCTTGGCTGCTAACCAAAAGGTCGGCGGTTCGAAGCCACCAGCTGCTGCACAGGAGAAAGATGTAGCAGTCTGCTCGCATAAAGATTACAGCCTTGGAAACCCTATGGGACAGTTCTACTCTGTCCTACAGCGTTGTTATGAGTCACAATTGACTTGATGGCAGTGGGCTGGGTTTTGAGTTTTGGTGGTGCAAATGATTAAGCACTCAGTTACTAACTGAAAGGTTGGCAGTTAGAATCCCAGAGGCACCCACGAGACAGGCCTGGAAATCTGCTTCCACAAGGTCATAGCTTTGAAAACCCAATGGAACAGTTCTACTCTGCACACACTGAGTTGCCAGGAGTTGGAATTAACTCAAGGGCAACTAATAACAACAATAACTAACCAAAAGGTTGCCAGTTCTAATCCACCCACAGTCTCCTTGGAAGAAAGATCTGGCAATCTACTTCTGAAAGATCTCAGCCATTGAAAATCCTATGGAGCACAGTTTTACTTTGAAACACATGGGATTACCATGACTTAGAATCAACTCTATGGCAATGGGTTGGTTGTTGTTGGTTACCGTGTGCCAGGCAGTGGCATCACAAGGGGGATGTTGTGAGTGTGGACCACACCAGGTGATACTGTCAGAGGGGATGACACCAAAATGTCTGTCTATAAAAATATTCCTGTATTTAGT
This sequence comes from Trichechus manatus latirostris, assembly GCF_000243295.1. Lineage (NCBI taxonomy): Eukaryota > Metazoa > Chordata > Mammalia > Sirenia > Trichechidae > Trichechus > Trichechus manatus. The sequence continues at coordinate 8,846,198 of NW_004444037.1, read as the reverse complement.
TATAACAACAAAAACATTTTTCATAAGCCCAGCTTACATATATCAATATACCTACAAGGCTAAAATTCTATGCTAATTTACTTTTTGAACCTTCTAATGCACTCCAGTCAGAGCTGTCATTATTACCCAATTACAATGACACTTCGAATCACATGGTTTCATCTTCGAATTACGTGCTGCTGTTTTTGATGCTTCCAGTATTTTTATAGTTGCTGATTTTGTCAAATTTTCTGGTGTTTTAGCTACAATATTGTGGTAATTAGTATTTGTGAACCTATACCAATAATTTTTTGAGAATGAAGTAGTAATTAAAGGAAAAAAAAACCTGTTGATGTCGAGTCAATTCCGACACATAGCAATCATATAGGACACAGGAGAACTCCCCCATAGGGATTCCAAGGAACGCTTGGTGGATTCGAACTGCTGACCATTTGGTTAGCAGCTACAGCTCTTAACCACTACACCACCAGGGTTTCCAATTAAAGGAAAAGAAGGAGTGATATACAGATGTTAACATTTACAAGTAATGTTAGTACAAAAAACATTACTAAAGATTTCTGTATGGTCTAGTACAGGAGAAGGTCCATGGGGAGGGTGACACCATGAATTACCGCATTGGGTGACACCAACCCTAGTGACATCACTGGTGCCAGGCAGTGTTACAAGTGCTTTACTTACACTCATTCATTTAACCCTCACATCATCCTTACAAGGCAGGTCCTAATATTTCAGTCTTACCCATGAGGAAACTGAGGCAAAGAGACAGGAAGTAATTTGCCCTCTTAAGTGGTGAAACCAATGAAATTTTAATTCAGGCTATGTGGCTCCAGAAAGCCTAAGTTTGCTTCCCAAAAAAATGACCAAAGTGCTCTTAAGAGTTTTGGGGAGTTGGCTCCTGAAAGTTCCTGTCAAAAGTGTTCAATTCCATCTGTTAGCGTTTTTAATTTTGGGGGACACATTATAGCCTCAATGAGGCTGGTGAAAATATGGAAGTCTCTTAAATGTGCACTATAGGCCCACATGACAGGAGCCTATCAATTCTATAAAGCTACCCAGACTGATTATAAAGAGGTCACTTGCTTGTGTTCCAAAATTCAGTCTTCTGACCTCTAGTGTAAGATGTTGTGGTTAGGTGCAGTGGAGTCAATTCTGACTCACTGTGATACTATATGACAGAGTTGAACTGCCCCATAGGGTTTCCTAGGCTGTAATCTTTACGGGAGCAGATCATCTGGTCTTTTCTCTCATGGAGCCTCTGGTGGGTTCGAACTTCTGACCTTTGAGTGAGCAGCCCAGAGCTTAACCACTGCACCACCAGGGCTCCTAGTGTAAGACTTGCAGAGGAAAAGAAAGCGGATGGAAAAAAGTATACTAAAAAGCAATAGATGGCAAATGGTGCTATCTTTTCAGCTTGTTAATGACCACCAGTTTGAGGAGAGGCTGTCTTCATTGGTGACAATGAGGAAAATATCATTTATCTATGCTTTCTCCTTTAACCTGATAATTGGGACCTGACTGTACAGAGGTATTGAAAATGAAAAAAACATTTTCATTACCCTCAAAACAACTGGTAAGTGGCTATTTACAAAACTGTTCTATATACATGTGTGAAAAGCTACATATGCTACAATGACATTCTTAAATAATTAAAAGCTTAAGAGATGAAGCTGGTTCCCAATAACACAGGCCACTTTGGTTAAAAGGTTAATTCCAGAAAAGCTAAGGAGACTGCACTCTCAGTGATACATTAGAGTAGCGAATTTATTACATTCAGCAGACCCTCATTAGGTACTCTGGATAAATATTCTCATTAAGAATATAGCATGAAGTAGACAGCTGCTGTTGAAATAAGGTCAAACACATAAAATAGATAAGAAGCATGTAGTAACCTGGAAATAATCTGACTCATATTTTTCATAATATATATCTACAAAGGCAGCTTGAATGGCTAGATTGTCAACTCTAGAAAGAGGCTTGGTTTTATTCTTTATCTTTTAAAAGCACATTCACATCCATATTTTTGTATCTTTATAAACCTCTGAGGTATGTAGGACACATATTAACTTGATTAAATAGAGTAGGAAGTGAAGTCCAGCATGGGACTATTATAGCACAGGAGCTTGGCTACTCAGGAGCACTATCACTTGTTAGCTCGGTGGCAAATTACGGAAGCTCCCTAAGCCTCGGTTAATTTATCTGTAAATTGGGGATAATACTAGTACCTACCTCATCAGATCGTTGTGAAGTTAGAATAATTTATAAAAAGTAAAACACTATTAGAGTAGTGCCTACCATATATATGGGAAGCACTCAATTAAGTTGTTACTCTCTGGGACAGCAAACTGCTAGTTGGTTACAAGTTTGGAAAAATAAACTATCCTGCATACTAAGGATGGATTTACTTTTTTTAAAATTTTTATTTCACCCACATCTTGGAATCCCACTTAGCCTGGCTTTTTGTAACTAGTGGAGTTCCACATACTCTCTTTCATTGTAATCTAAAGCTAAATTAATTTCTCCCTGCCCGTGTTCTTTCTCATTCTCTTCGAATCTTACCATGGGCACATTTATCTCTTTGTCTGAGCAGGCCCAACCAAATTCCAGTCTTGAAGAGTATGTCATTCTGCATTCTGCACTCCTACTCCTCAACACATGTAGGAAAAGCACGCTATACTGTAATTTGTGCAATTGGGGGAAAGTTTTAAATTTTGATTAAATTTGCTCTACTGGTCTTCTCACTGGACTTTTCCATATCAAATTCTAATCTAGGCTTAACCAAAACCAGTTGATGTGGAGTCAGTTGCAACTCATGGCAACCCCAGGTGTTTCAGAGTAGAACTGTGCTCCACAGGGTTATCAATGGCTGTGATCTTTTGGAAGTAGATAGCCAGGACTTTCTTCCAAGGTACCTCTGGGTGAATTGGAACCACAAACCTTTCAGTTAGTAGCCAAGCACTTAATCATTTGTGCCACCCAGGGACTCCTAATCTAGGCTTAAGTTATTTCAAAACATATCTGATTAAAATTAATAGTGCACAAATAATAAAATAGAAAAATTTCAATTAAATAGTTGACACAAGGTAGCTTGCTCTAATGCTAGCTTAACGTAGTAACTAGATGAAGTGAAATGGCATAAGACTGCATCTCCAAATAATGCTTCACTCATAACAGTCTCAAGACACTCCATTATTAATTTTTTCTCCAGGGATTTGAATATAAATGCACAGAAGTGTAACATTCTTATCTCAGTAAACATTCCCATAGGAATCATGTTCTTTGGGAATGCTACCAATGAGAAAAATTGAAATATTGTGTTATATATTGAAAAAATTAGTTACTGAGTTTCATAAAAAATGAAGGTGATATTCCAAATATGAAGTATAGAATTTGCAATAGATTTATATAATCATTTTCAAATGTGAAGGGAGAGTAGCTTCTACATTTCTGAAATCTGAAACTTTGATATTGAACAGCATGGTGAGGAGAAAAGACCCGGACGAGGAGTTGGGAAACTTGAGTTGAACTACTGCTTTGTTATTAACCAGCTGAGTGACTTGGATTACACATTTAACCCCTTTGGACCTCAAGTATCATATCATTAAAATGAGGAAGTGGTATTTGGTCACCAAAATTCCTTTGAGATCTAAAAAATCATGTTACAGTCAACATCCAGTTCACTTCATAGAACAATTAACTGTAGTTGTTGTTAGGTGCTGTGAGATGATTTTCAACTCCTAGTGATCCCATGTCAGGAGACTTAGTGGTGCAGTGGTTAAGCGCTCAGCTGCCAACCGAAAGGTCGGTAGTTCAAACCCACCAGCCACTCCGCCAGAGAAAGATGTAGCAGTTTGCTTCCGTGAAGATTTACAGCCTTGGAAACTCTATCAGGCAGTTCTATCTATAAGGGTCACTGTGAGTCTGAATCGACTCGAATGCAGTGGGTTTGGTTTTTGGTTTGTGTTTAGTGACCTCATGTGACAGCAGAACTGCTCCATAAGGTTTTCTTAGCTGTAATATTTACGGAAGCAGATGGCCAGGTCTTTCACCCTCGGAGCCACTGGGTGTGTCTGAACCACCAGCTCTTTGGGTAGCAGCCAAGCGCTTAACCGCTGCACCACCAGGGCTCTTTAACAGTTAACTAGTGCCTTTACTATTTGAAAGCACTGTGCTAGGAGCTAGGGTGATAAAAAGATATATAAAATAAGCTTCCTGACCTCAAAAGCTTACATTCTTACAGATTATTAAAACGACAGGGTAATATGTGCAGAACAGTATGTAGGGATTTTATTATACCTGTTTTATTATTCATAAACCATATGGGGCACTGAGGCTCAGCTGACTAAGAATGAGCTGTGCTTCTCCATCCTCAGGCTGTTGCTGACCCATTACACAGATCTGGGTAAATTACTCTCCAAGTCTCTGTTTTTTATTTGAAAATAATCATACTGACTCAACTGGCAGCAATGTTGAAATACAACAAACATTGTACATTCCGTAAAACTTTATGGACACTCCCATGCCAGCTGAGTGTTGGGTGTGCAGGGCAAAGCAGCTGGCAGGACCCTGCTCTCATGTAGTTCAGTCATTATAATAAAGTTCTTTCATATAACATATATAACATCATCATAAAGTTCTTTGCAAATAAATCAGCATGGCAAATGGCTAGTTAAAACAAATAATCAGACTTATTTTAACTTAGAGGAGTCTAGAACATCTTTTTGCAAAATAACATTTGTGCCTCAGCCCTGATAAGTATGATAATAAACAGTAAAAACATATACATATTACATATACATAAGATTTTCGTTGTTGTTAGGTGCCGTCGAGTTGATTGTCGACTCATATGGACCCCATGTGACAGAGTAGAACTGCCCCACAAGGTTTTCTAGGCTGTACTCGCTACAGGAGCAGATTGCCAAATCTTTTTTCTGTGGAGCCACCGGGTGGGTTTAAACTACCAACCTTTCAGTTAGCAGCTGAGTGCTTAACCGTTGTGCCACCAGGGCTCCTTACATAAGATTATAAACTTGTATAAACTGTATATAATTTATTAACCCCTGTTGTTGTTTAGTTATTGTTAGGTGCTGTCAAGTCAGTTCCGACTCATAGTGACCCTATGTACAACAGAACTAAGTACTGCCCAGTCCTGTGCTATCCTCACAATCCTTGCTATGTTTGAGCCCATTGTTGCAGCCACTGTGTCAATCCATCTCATTGAGGGTCTTCCTCTTTTTCACTGACCCTCTACTTTACCTAGCATGATATC
>NW_004444037.1:8821313-8840270 GCF_000243295.1 Trichechus manatus latirostris | reverse complement strand
CTGCTAACCAAAAGGTTGGCAGTTTGAATCCACCAGCCACTCCTTGGAAACCCTATGGGGCAGTTCTACTCTGTCCTATGGGGTCGTTATGAGTCAGAATCAACTCAAGGGCAACAGGTTTGGTTTGGTTTTGGTTATGGCGCACAGGAAGTGGCTTGTCTGATCCCCTGTTCTTGCAAGTATCTAGTTTTTGGCGTAACATTTATGCCCTGATTTGAACCCTAAATTTCAGAACCCTGAAATTCAAAAGCCTTGGTTGTAGGAATCTAAAACCAAAATGACTGATCGTTTTGTTACCTGTTTGCGATGTCATTCCTTCTCTGAGGTAAGATCGATGGAATGTCTTGGCTGCAGGGCTGGAGAAGGTCCTTGGGATACAGGAAAGTGGTGTCTGTGTGTTGCCACTGGGATTGTAGATGATGGGGGGTGGGGAGGAAGGAGATCGTCCGTTAATATCTTAAAATATTATTCCTCTACCATAATATAGTGAGTCTAATGAGTTGGTTTCAAACCACTGAGAAAATGAGGTGGTAACTAGAAAATGGTGCGAATTCTCGATTTAGGAAACTCCAGGGTCAGAAGAATTTGCCTAATTTTACGCCTTCTTTTGCCAAATGAGAGTTTCATTTCTGGACAGTCTTACACTACTTGCGCTTTGCAGGCTGGCCACCTGACCCCTGGACTGCTGACGTGCCAGACTGATCCCAAGGTCAGAGCGTGACCCTGGATTTCCTGTATGCTGTTTGGGGCATACAGATGTGTATGCGTGTTGCATTCCAAACACTGTAGAACAGCCCATATTTGATAAAAGGATGTTAGTTCTGGCAAAGAAGTACATTTTGAAAACGAGGAGACGCTGGATTGTTGTACAAGAAATGGGAATTTGCTCCCCACCACCGGGTTTGCTAGAAATGAAGACGCGGCAGTTCTTGTAGGAAACAGCTGACCGAGAAGTCCCAGTCCAAGTTCGGCGCGCAGTGGGTTTGTGAAGAGAGCCGCTCTGAAGCATGCAAGACAAGTGGTGGGAGACCCGGACGCGTAGACTCAGGAGCTAGGGAGGAGTTGAGTTCCCCGGGGAAGCACAAGCTTCCCCAAGTGCGCTCCCCTGTCTCAGCTCTTCGGGGAACCCTTCTCGTGCTTTGTTTCAGACGCCCACCCATCTTTCTTGGTGAGTCTCCAGTTCCACCAATCCAGCCCGTGACGGGGCGGGGCTTCAGGGTCAAGGTGGACCAATTCCCCAGCCTCGCCCCTACACGCGCTTTCGGGCCCAGGGATGACTGACAGCAGCCGGGTCCAACCTGCTGCTCCAGATCGTGGTCTCCGCTAGGGGCGTTGGGGGGACGAGGCGCCAGAACCAATCGCGTTGGACCTTAGGGGGCGGGGCCTCTTAGCCAGCTACAGACCCCTTCCAGAGTCACTCATATTGTCAAATGAGAGACGAGGAGGGGCGGTCCCTCATCCGAAGTTCAGCCAATGGAGAAGGTGAGGTGGGCGTGTCGGGAGTGCCTGGCGGCGGGTCCTCAGCTCCGAGGTGAGGTGCCGAGAGCCAGTGGGGGGACCCCGAAGCGAGCGCGGGAGCCTGGGCGGTGACCGGGGTGTGAGCTGTCCGAAAATGCACTCGGATGCCGCCGCTGTCAGTGAGTAACGGGGAGCGAGCAAGCCGGGGCCGGGCCGGGCGGCTGCTAACACTCCCCACTAGGTTCCCGCAGTCCCCGCCCCGCGCCTCCTGTCCCGAACCATGCTGGGAGCCCCTGCCCCGTAGCCACCCCTTTCCCTCCCGGGGCCGGGGCGGGCAGTGACGCTGCGGGCGGCGCGGGGCGGGGGCGGGCGTGGGGGAGGGGGACGGCCTGCCAAGGGCGGGCGGAGGTGTAGGGGGTGGGGACTGGCTCCATTTAAGTATTGGGGGAAGGGGGGGCGGGACGTGTGATGAAGGGCCCGGACCCGAGAGAGTCCGGGGTGAATGGAGGTGGAGGCGGCGGCGGGCGCTTGCAGGCAGGGCCAGGAGGTGGTACCGGCGGCGAGAGGGAGGGAAGGAACGAGCGGGGCGCAGGGGTGAGGGTTTTCAAGGGGTTGAGCAGTGCTGGCGGCTCCCGGAGAAAGGCGGGTGAGTGCGAGGGGATCGCGGGGGCGGGGACAATAGGAAGAAGGGCTGGCTGACTGGAGTGGGGGGAACAATGGGGTGGGGGAACGGGGGCCGCGGTCCAGCGGGGCAGGAGGGCAGGCAAGGGGATGAGGGCTGAGGTAACGGGAGAGCGAGATGTGGGAGGAATTGGGGTGTGATGGGACAGTTGGGGAGTCTGGCGGGCGAGAGGTTGGTAATGGGGGAAGATGTTGGGGTAATAAAATGGGGCAGGTGTTAGGAAGATAGGGTAATTGAGAGTAAGAGGAGAGGAAGAAAGTGGGGAGAGTTTGGGGTGACAGGATGAGGGCAGGAGATGCGATGGGGGTGGTGAGCTAGTTGGGGGGGAGGAGGAGGAGGAGGGTGGGAGTGTCTGGGGCAGCAGGAGGACTGTCACGTCCGGATTGGGTCCAGCACGGGGTTTGGGGGGATGTTGGGCTCTCTGTTTGTGGGAGGTTCTCTCTCCCCCACGTCAATCAAACCGGGGTCCTACGAGGAGGCAGCCCACAGCTCCGGGGTGCCAGGAGAGGAGAGGGCGGGGCTGAGGTAGGGGGCGGGGAGGTCCCCCGACGTTGGCGCTGGCCGCGGTTTCCCCAGAGCGGCGGGAAGCGAGGTCAGCGCTGGCGCGGGCTTGGGCTGTGGAACTGGGAGGCGGGGCGGTAGGGGCGCGGGCTGCGGTTTTTCCGCGGCGGGAACCGGGGGACTGACCCGGGAGGCCAGGTGGGGGGTTTGCGCAGGGGAGGTGTAGGGATCCCTGGCCATCCGTGGGTTTGGCAGAGTGTGTGACGCAGTTGTCTAATTTCTGGCCGGCAGGTGTGGAGGCTGGTGCCTCAGGTCCCGCTTCCTTGCGGGGAGAGGGCTGCTCGGAGGCCCCACGCATTGCCTGGGGGGCTCGACCTCTCTTTGGAGCACGAGGAGGGCGCTTTAGGGGTTTCTTTTAGCGCCTGGCTGTAGTCGCCGGCTGTGAAGGGGAAAGGCGGTCTCGCTGAATTCTGGGACTTGTAGTCCGGTCCGCGCCAGGCTGCGGTTGGGTTGAGTGCACGTGGGTAACTGTGGAAACGAGTCCCAGAATGCAGCGCGCCCCTCGGAGCCTCTCCGCTCTAACTCCTGCTTTATTCCCCAACAGACCGTAGCGCGCTCCCGTTCCCTGGGGCTTGAGCCATTCACCTGACCTTCTGCCTGTATCAGCTGGGGAGGAGAACCCAAGCGCAAGCGCTGTCCTTTGACTCTTGAGTTCTTGATCTCCAAGTTAATTGTTTTCCTCTATATTTGATGGACTAATTTGTAGAATAAATGCCTTATCTTGAATCAGTCATGTCGCACGTAGGTTGTAGAAAGGAAGTTGCAATGTAATCTAAATCGGCATTTGTTGTTACTTGCTGTGGAGATTCTGACTCATGGCGACCCCATGAGTAGAACTGCTCCATAGGGTTTTCAAGGCTGTGACCTTTGAAAATCAGATCACCAGGCCTGTCTTCCGCGGTGCCTCTGGGTGGGTTGGAACCACGAACCTTTGCTAGTAGTCAAGTGCTTAGCCATTTTTGACACCCACCCGGCAAAGCAGCGTTTAGGATCATGTATTTGTTGTGGCATCCAGTGTGTGCAAGGCACTTTTTTAGAAGATTCAGTCTCATATAAATCTGGAAAGGCAGTGGAGAGAAATGTAACGCTTGTGAAGATAATGTAAACTCTATGTGTTTGTATTTCTTGGGTTGTTTGGATTGTCCCAAGAGTAAGGGGACTTTTTGAAAGAAGATGGTCTTGAAGTGAGTGATGGAGGCAGTTTAATGGAATTTGGGGTGGATATTTGCCCCATTTATAAAGCCAGCGTAAAAAATGTGAGGGTGAGTGAAGGGAATATATACGTTATTTTCAGTTTTCAGTAAAGCGTGGGAAGCAGTTTAGACTAAAGGAAAGCAAACTGTTTAAAAAGCAGACCTTAAGAGATTTTTGTTTTGTTACAAACTACAGGCTGTAATTCTCTATGCGTCTTTAATGTTAGAAACCTTTGTATCAGTCTATAGACTCTTCCAAACATTGCATCCGTCATCTTTCGCTTTACGGGTTATATGCGATGACTCCGAAATCTGTAAAGCAGAAGGCCATAAGGTTAGTTTCATGTGATATATGAGGAATTATGAAACTATTGCTAGCATAGTCACTAACCTAAAGATAAAAATTTTATCAAGAAGAGCTAAAATTTGGAAACCTTTTGGGTATGGTTATAATATACTCAACTGAATACTTGACTGTATAGTGGTTCTTTTCATAATTGTTGAAAAAATTGGGCAATGTGTGGTGATTTGGGGAAAAGATTTATATCTGTCATATTTTACTTAGCTTGTGGTAAAATATCCAGGAAACCCTTTGTAATATGTAAGTATGTAATGTGGACATTTAAAAAAATTTCCATTTAATCCTGGAATTTGCTTTTCCAAAGGGTAGTTGAAATAATTTGATTTAAAAATATATAAAAGCTATAATTGTCTTCAGGATGTTTTTAAAGAAAATATGAGGCCAGTCATATCTTTTCCTTTTATTTTTTCTCTTAAACATTTCAAAGGGCAGGTGCCTTTTACATATACACAGTTTCCCCACCCCCATCCCAAGCCCTAGGCTGCTATACAATACCAGGTTACACTTTCTGCTCTGGTTTTTAGGTTCCTCTTTAATTTTTGGTCTTTAGAGAGTTCCCGTATTGTTGTGAACTAAGCTATGCATTTAAACGGATGTTTTTTACCTTTTACTCAGAATTTCTGAGTATTTTATATTGGGAATGATTTTTAGGTTATCGTCTCTATAACATTGCCAGTAAAGAAATTCTCCTATGATTTTTTAACCTAGAGAACTTCTGTATACCTATCCTTTTCTTTGTTGCTGTCTCCAAGAAGTATCCCTACTTAGCACTTAATCATGATTATTTTGCACTTTATCATTCTCTCCTTTCTTTTTTTATCTTTGGCTGCTCCCAGCAGCTTTTATTACCTTGTTGCCTTCTTCCTGACTATAAATACATTTGTATTATTTTCATCTCAATAATAATAATCCTGCTAACTCAGTGGTATAAAAACCTACAGATAAGAAACTGATGTCATGACCTCCATAGTGTATTTAGGATGCCTTTGGCAAGTGACAATATTCAACTAAAAATGGTTTAAATAATTGTTTACTGTTGAGTTGATTCCGACTCATAGCGACCCTATATGACAGAGTAGAACTGCCCTGTAGGATTTTCTTGGCTGTAATCTTTACAGGAGCACACTGCCAGGCCTTTTCTCCCATGGAGCAGCTGGTGGGTTTGAACTGCTGACCTTTTGGTTAGCAGCTGAGCACTTAACCATTGTGCCACCAGGGCTCCTTGGTTTAAATAACAGGGCTTATTTTTGTCCAGTAGCAAGAAGTATAGAGATAGTTGATTCTAACCTGGTGCAATGGCTTAATTATGACAATAAAAACTTAGGTTTTTTTCCATACTTTTCTTCTTCTAAGTATTTTGGCTTTAATCCTCAGGACTTGCCTCATGTTTGCATTATGGTTGCTGCAGCACCAGACATCATGCTAAAATAAGAGAGCAGGGAGTGAACGAGGCTTATTTCATTGCAACTCCCTCTTTTCCAGAGGCTTTGCGGGAGAAAAGCTTTTTCCAGACTCTCACCTTGGAGACTTCCCCTTTAGTCTCATTGGGTAGAACTGATTTCATGCCACTGCCAGCTGTGAGGGAGGCTGAAAAAGTGAAAGAGTGGAATTTTTCAGCCACTGTTGTGTGGGATATGGCATTTCCTAAGATGGAAGAACAAAAAAACCAAAAAGCCAAACCCCATTGCCACTGAGTTGATTCCAACTCATAGCCACTCTATAGGACAGAGTAGAACTGCCTCATAGGGTTTCTAAGGAGCAGCTGGTGGATTTGAACTGCTGACCTTTTTGTTAGCATCCTTAGGTCTTAATGACTGTGCCACCAGATGGAAGAAGGGTGGGGGAAATTTCTGGGTTGGCAGCTGTTGTGGACTGATTGAATTGTGTCCCTCAAAAATATGTGTCACAGCAAAAGCAGTGCTCAGAGGTCAGTTTATAGCAATAAATGCACACATCCAAAAAAAAGAAAAGGCCAAAATCAAAACATTAACACTGCAACTGGAACAAGTAGAAAGAGCAGCAAAAGAAGCCCTCAGATGCCAGAAGAAAGGAAATAATAAGGATTAGAGCAGAATTAAATGAAATAGAGAGTAGAGAAACAATTGAAAGAGTTAACAAGACCAAAAGCTGGTTCTTAGAAAAGATCAACAAAATTGATAAACCATTGGCAAAACTGACAAAAAAAACAGGAGAGGAAGCAAATAACCTGTTTAAGAAATGAGATGACTGATACCACAGCAGACCCAACTGATATTAAAAGAATAATAACAAAATACTATGAAAAATTTTCTAACAAATTTGAAAACCTAGAGGAAATGGACAAATTTCCAGAAACTCACTACCTACCTAAACTAACACAAACAAAAGTAGAACAGCTAAATAAACCTGTAACAAAAGAAGAGATTGAAAAGGTAATTAAAAAACTCACAACAAAAAAAAGCCCTGGCCCAGATGGTTTCACTGGAGAATTCTACCAAACTTTCAGAGAAGGGTTAACACCACTACTAATAAAGGTATTTCACAGAATAGAAAAGGATGGAATACTCCCAAACTCATTCTATGAAGCCAGCATAACCCTGATACCAATATCAGGTAAAGACACCACAAAAAAAGAAAATTACAGACCAGTATCCCTCATGAACATTGACTCAAAAATCCTCAACAGAATTCTAACCAGGAGAATTCAGCAACATATCAAAAAAATAATTCACCACGATCAAGTGGGATTTATACCAGGTATGTAGGGATGGTTCAGCATTAGAAAAACAATCAATGTAATCCATCACATTAATAAAACAAAAGACAAGAACCACATGATCTTATCAATCGATGCAGAAAAGGCATTTGACAAAGTCCAACACCCATTCATGATAAAAATTCTCACCAAAATAGGAATAGAAGGGAAATTCCTTAACATAATTAAGGACATTTATACAAAACCAACAGCCAGCATCATCCTAAATGGAGAGAGTCTGAAAGCATTCTCCTTGAGAACGGGAACCAGACAAGGATGCCTTTTATCGCCACTCTAATTCAACATTGTGCTGGAGGTCCTAGCCAGAGCAATTAGGCTAGAAAAAGAAATGAAGAGCATCCAAATTGGTAAGGAAGAAGTTGAAGTATCTCTATTTGCAGATGATATGGTCTTACACACAGAAAACCCCACAGAATCCACAAGAAAACGACTGGAAATAGTAGATTTCAGCAAAGTATCAGGATACAAGATAAACATACAAAAATCAGTTGGAGTCCTCTACACCAACAAAGAGAACTTCGAAGTGAAAATCACCAAATCAATACCATTTACAGTAGCCCCCAAGAAGATAGAATACTTAGGCGTAAGTCTAACCAGAGACATAAAAGACCTATAAAAAGAAAACTATAAGACACTACTACAAGAAACCAAAAGAGACCTGCATGAGTGGAAAAACATACCTTGCTCATGGATAGGAAGACTCAACATGGTGAAAATGTCACTTCTGCCCAAAGTGATCTACAGATACAATGCAATCTTGATCCAAATTCCAACACTATTTTTTAATGAGGTAGAGAAACAAATCAACAACTTCATATGGAAAGTCAAGAGGCCCTGGATAAGTAAAGCATTACTGAAGAAGAACAACAAAGTGAGAGGCCTCATACTACCTGATTTTAGAACCTATTATACCACCGCGGTAGTCAAAACAGCCTGGTACAGACATAGACCAATGGAACAGAATTGACAATCTAGACGTAAATTTCATCCACCTATGAGCAGCTGATATTTGACAAAGGCCCAAAGTCCATTAATTGGGGAAAAGACAGTCTCTTTAACAAATGGTGCTGGCATAATGGGATATCCATCTGCAAAAAACTGAAACAAGATCCATACCTTACACCGTACACAAAAACAAACTCAAAATGGATCAAAGACCTAAATATAAAATCTAAAACGATAAAGATCATGGAAGAAAAAATAGGGACAATGCTAGGAGCCCTAATACATGGCATAAACAGAATACAAACCATAAGGAACAGTGCACAAGCACCAGAAGAGAAACTAGATAACTGGGAGCTCCTAAAAATCAAACAGTTATGCTCATCAAAAGACTTCACCAAAAGAGTAAAAAGACAACCTACAGAGTGGGAAAAAAATTTTGGCTACGACATATCCAGTCAGTGTCTAATCTCTAAAATCTACAAGATACTGCAAAACCTCAACGACAGAAAGACAAATAACTCAATTAAAAAATGAACAAAGGATATCGAACAGGCACTTCGCTGAAGAAGACATTCAGGTGGCTAACAGATACATGAGGAAATGCTCATGATCGTTAGCCATTAGAGAAATGCAAATGAAAAGTACAGTGAGATACCATCTCACCCCAACAAGGCTAGCTTTAATCCAAAAACCACAAAGTAACAAATGCTGGAGAGGTTGTGGAGAGACTGGAACACTTACACACTGTTGGTGGGAATGTAGAATGCTACAACCACTTTGGAAATCGATTTGGCGCTTCCTTAAAAAGCTAGAAATAGAAGTAACATACAATCCAGCAATCCTGCTCCTTGGAATATATCCTAGAGAAGTAAGAGCCATCACGCGAATAGATACATGCACACCCACGTTCATTGCAGCACTGTTCACAATAGCAAAAGATGGAAACAACCTAGGTGCCCATCAACGGATGAATGGATAAACTAATTATGGTATATTCACCCAATGGAATACTATGCAACGATAAAGAACAACAAATCTGTGAAACATAACATGGAGGAATCTGGAAGACATTATGCTGAGTGAATTTTGTCAGTCACAAAAGGACAAATATTGTATAAGACCGCTATTGTAAGAACTCAAGAAAAGGTTTAAACACAGAAGAAAACATTCTTTGATGGTTATGAGGGTGGGGAGGGAGGGAGGGGTATTCACTAGCTAGATAGTAGACAAGAATTATCTTAGGTAAAGGGAAGGACAACACATGCTACAGGGGAAGTCAGCACAACTGGACTACACCAAAGCTAAGAAGTTGCCTGAATATAACCAAACACTTTGAGGGACAGAGTAGCAGGGGTAGGGATCTGGGGACCATGGTTTCAGGGGACATCTAGGTCAATTGGCATAACAAAGTTTATTTAGAAAATATTCTGCTTCTCATTTTGGTGAGTGGCGTCTGGGGTCTTAAAAGCTGGCATGTGGCCATCTAAGATGCATCAATTGGTCCCAACCACCTGGAGGAAAGGAGAATGAAGAACACCAAAGACACAAGGAAAGTGTTAGCTCAAGAGACAGAAAGGGCCACGTAAACCAGAGACTTTATCAGCCTGAGACCAGAGGAACTATATGGTGCCCGGCTACCACCAATGACCGCCCTGATAGGGAACACAACAGAGAGTCCCTGACGGAGCAGGAGAAAAGTGGGATGTAGAACTCAAATTCTAGTAAAAAGACGAGACTTAATAGTTTGACTGAGACTGGATGGACCCTGGAAGACATGGCCGCAGACTCCCTGTTAGCTCAAAAGTAAAACCGTTCCCGAGCCCAACTCTTCAGACAAGGATAGACTGGACTATGGGATATAAAATGATACTCGTGAAGAGTGTTCTTCTTAGCTCAGGTAGATACGTAAGACTAAATGGGCAGCTCCTGTCCAGAGGTGACATGAGAAGGCAGAGTGGGTCAGGAGCTGGTTGAACGGAAACGGGAAATTTGGGGTGGAAATGAGGAGTGTGCTGTCACAGTATAGGGAGAGCAGCTAGGGTCACATAACAATGTATGTGTAGATTTTTTTATGCAAGACTAACTCAAATTGTAAACTTTCACGTAAAGAACTACAATTTAAAAATAAAAAACAACAATAAAAAATATGTGTCAACTTGGCTAGGCCATGATTCCCAGTATTGTATGATTGTCCACCATTTTATCATCTGATGTGATTTTCCTATCTGTCGTAAATCCTACCTCTACGATGTTAATGAGCCAGGGTTCAGTCTACAAGATTAGGTTGCATCTAAACCAATCTCTTTTGAAATATGAAAGAAGTGAGTACAGCGACATGGGGACCTCATACCACCAAGAAACAAAAGCCAGGAGAATAGTGCTTCTTTTGGACCTGGGGTTCCTGCGTAGAGAAGCTCCTATACTGGGGAAGATTGATGACAAGGACCTTCCCCCAGAGCCGACAAGAGAAAACCTTCCCCTGGAGCTGGCATCCTGAATTTGGACTTTAGCCTCCTAAACTATGAGAGAATAAATTTCTCTTTATTAAAGCCATCCACTTGTGGTATTTCTGTTATAGCAGCACTAGGTGACTAAGAAAGCAACCTACAGGTTATATCCTTATCCTTCTTTGGCTTACTGACTGTTTCAGTCCCAATCTTTTTATCTATTGATTTGTTTTCCATTTCATTTTAAAAAGAATTAGGGGTGACTAAGTATATGGTAAAGTAGAGGGTCGACGATAAGGAGGAATACCCTCAATGAGATGGATTGACCCGGTGGCTGCAACAGTGGGCTCAAGCATAGCAAAGATGATGAGGATGGATGGTGCATGACTGGGCAGGATTTTGTTCTGTTATACATAGAGTTGCTTATGAGTTGGAACCGACTGGATGACACCTAACAACAGCAACAACTAAGTATAGGTAAAAATATGTTTCATTATATAGGAAATAAACTATAGACAGGGTACACAGAAATGCTTGCCATATGTTAGAAATATTAGAAATATTTGGCTCTGAGCTTCCTAGTAGCAAAAACAAAAGGGAAAATAAAAACAATTGGTTTTGTTTGTTTGGTTAATGAAACTGCAGTTATTCTAATAGCCCACACTGGAATCTTAGGCATTTCTCATCTTGTCTTTCCAGAGTCAGCAGTGAGAGGAAGCGGCTGTAGCTCTTCCCTTCCTGACTTTGCTTTCCTATACCTATTGCCATATACTATGCCTGATTCGAGGAGCCCTGGTGGCACAATGGTTACACGTTTGGCTGCTAACCAAAGGGTCAGGGGTTTGAATCCACCACATGGGAGAAAAGATCTGACAGTCTGCTCCCGTAAAGATTACAACCTAGGAAACCCTTTGGGGCAGTTCTACTCTGTCATATAGAGTTACTATGAGTTGGAATCAGAATCAGCTTGACGGTACACAACAACAGGTCTGATCCAACCTAGTTATATTGTAATAACCAGTAATCCTTTTGCTGATCTCAACCTACTCTAACTTTGCACCAGTTGAATCTTAACCCAAAGACCTTGAGAGCTCCCAGTTGCTTACAGATATAGACTCTCTGGGACCTAGAATTGAATAGCTTCTGTAGTTCAAGCTCAGTTTCTTCTCCTTGGAATTCTACCTCCTCCCCCACTGCCCTAAGTTCTGCTTCCGTGGAACTCTTCTTCATTGTGTTCCCTCTCCAGCAAACCCTTTCTCCCTCCTTTGAAGCTCCAAAGTACCGCCTACTTCTCTTATTCAATTTTATCTTATTTAATAATATTCTAAACCATTTGCTGTTGGGTTGACTCCAACTCATTGCAGCCCCATGTATGTCAGAGTAGAACTGTGTCCTGTAGGGTTTTCAGTGACTGATTTTTCAAAAGTAGATCACCAGGCCTTCTTCCTAGATGCCTCCGAGTGGACTTGAACTGCCAGTTTTTCAGTTAACAGTGAATGACATTAACCCATTGTACTACCCAGGGACTCCTATTTAATAGCAGCTGCTTGTTTACTTATTTACTCCCTCCCGAATTAAATTATAATCCCTTGAAATCTGGACCATGTCTTACTTAGTATCTACTTTAGAGTCGAGCTTGATGCCTTGCTTAGGTCCCGAAATAGGTATTGAATTGACTGTAAATGGTCAACTCTTGAATAATTAGTGGATTATACGGAAATTTTTAATTTTTCCTCCTGCCATCCAGCATGCATCTGAGTCCACATTTCATTATCTTTAGATTTTTCTTCAGGGAATGCAAACTTTGATTTATTCATTCTCTACCTTTTTTTGGTGCGTGACAAAGTCAGCCATATACAGACTAATAGTATTTCTTTTTAAATTCATGCAGATACCAGTTTTGAAGAATGTGTATGGCATGGAGAGTTTCTCAAGGAGAGGGTAGAATGCTCTTGATGTGCTGAAGGAACAGAGGAGTGTGTTTGCAGATGTGCGCATGTCGTTTCAGAGCTGCTGTATACAGAGCTGGCCATGGAGAAAGTTAAGGCAGGGGCTGACAGGCCTGATGTTAAGAGGGTCTGGAGTGTTTCTACTTTTTGCTCTTTCTGTTTCTTGAACAGATTCTGGTTGATTTCTTCATGTTAACAATACATTCCCAAAACAAACAAAAACTCCATTACTGTTGAGTTGATTTGAGCTCATTGCGACCCTATAGGACAGAGTAGAACTGCCCCATAGGGTTTCCAAGGCTGTAAATTTTTATAGAAGCAGCCTGCCACATCTTTCTTTTGCAGAGTGCCTGGTGGGTTCGAACTGTTGACCTTATCAGTTAGCAGCCAAGTGCTTTAATCTCTGCACCACTGGGGCTTCTTTTAACAGCACAGTAAGATTGCTAAAAGGCTTCCTGTATTTAGAAAGTATAGTGTCCATGAGTTGGAGATGAATTTTCTGAGGTGAATCTGACATTAATGCTGATATCTTTTCATAGTTTGTTAGCTTGAAATTAATGTTACTAACTTTTCATTGCGTGTTCTTTATTTTTCTTATTTTGAAATCTAGGTTAGAAGTTCCTCTTGAGAATTATTCTTTTAAGTAGGACATGAGTTTTCAAAATGTGTTTTAAGTAGAAATATGTATTAAAGTACATTTTTAGAATTATGTATTTTAACCTTTGCGTGAATATTTTAAATTTAAGGATCTTTCTCCTACAGTGCCACTGTTCTAGGAGACAAAGTATCTACTGCTTCGGAAATATTTTTCTTTTAATTAGAAAACTGTGTTAATGAATTGTTTTCAATCTAGGCTTATAGTTTTTGAAACTAATATACTGAATAAAATGGTCGTTTAGCGATGTGAAAAAGACCACCTCTTTTCTCAAACGGCATTACCTCTGGGTATGATTTCTTTTAGTTTCATCTTTGAGGATTTTTTTTCTTGTGAATATTTGGAAACCTTTCATTACTTGCTGGCCTGTATCAGTAGTATTTGCAGAGACAGAGAATAATCCATTTGTGTCTGTAGCAGTCTTCTGGGGCCCCCTACTCTGACTGGGAAATTCCTACTTTAGGAGGCAGAGCTATGCAGACACACCCACCTCACAGTGTGAATCTGAAGCCTGGAGAAGTGATGGGAAGAAGCTGGCAGCACATTGAGGTCATTTGGGAGAGGATGGCAACAGGGATGGCAGCTGTGCTGTTTCTAGAGGATGTGGAGGCTGCGGTCCTGGCGGCCAGTCAGGTCTGACTATGTCAGTGGTACTCTCTGTTGTGTGCCTTTGGGCATTGTTCTGGCTGGGTCAGTGTGAGGCTTAGTAGTTCTTTGGAGTTCCTGGAGATTCTGTGAACTATCTACTAGCCCTTTTTAAAAAATCTCTTTTCTGTTTTAATCAGCTAGAGTTGCTTTCTGATGCTTGCAACTAAGAATTCTGACAAGTTCAGTGCCAAGACCTGTCACTGGTCAAACACTTGGTAGAAGCCCTTGTGGAGAAGGGCAGTGATCTGCCTTTTCACTCCGGTTGCCCGTGGACTCTGGTCTGGCTAGAGGTGACCCAAAGGACTGCAGGAGGGAACAGGTGATGTTGATCGCAGTTCTTTGGAGCTGCCTTTACCCATGGTCAGGTGGGTCTCTGAATCATATACATCAGCCACCCCACTGCATTGTATCCTCTGGGGCTTTTTACTGCTGCCTCTGCTTGTTGTTAGGTGCCCTTAAGTTCGTTCCGACTGATAGCAGCCATACGTATAACAGAATGAACCACTGCCCAGTCCTGCGCCATCTTCACAATCGTTACTATGTTTGTACCCATTGTTGCAGCCACTTTGTCAGTCCATCTCCTTGAGGGTCTTGCTCTTTTTTGCTGACCCTCTACAAAGCACGATGTCCTTCTCCAGAGACTGGACCCTCCTGATAACATGTCCAAAGTACATGAGATGAAGTTTCACCATCCTTGCTTCTGAAGAGCATTCTGGCTGTACTTCTTCCAAGACAGATTTGTTTATTCTTCTGGCAGTCCATGGTGTATTCCAGTGTTCTTCACCAGCACCATAATTCAGAGGTGTCGGTTCTTCCTCAGTCTTCCTTATTCATTGTCCAGCTCTTGCATGCATATGAGGCATTTGAAAGTACCATGGCTTGAATCAGGTGCACCTTAGTCTTCAAGGTGACAGCTTTGCTTTTTAACACTTCAAAAAGGTCTTTTGCAGCAGATTTGACAATTCAGTATGTCGTTCGATTTCTTGACCACTGCTTCCATGGGCATTGATTGTGGATCCAAGTAAAGTGAAATTCTTGACAACTTCAATACTTTCTCCATTTATCCTGATGTTGCTTATTGGTCCATTTGTGAGGATTTTTGTTTTCTTTATGTTGAGGTGTAATCCATTCTGAAGGCTGTAGCCTTTGATCTTCATCGGTAAGTGCTTCAAGTCCTCTTCACTTTCAGCAAGCAAAGTTGTGTCATCTGCATAACACAGGTTGTTAATGAGTCTTCCTCCAATCTTGATGCTCCGTTCTTCATCTAGTCCAATTTCTGGGTTTATTTGCTCAGCATACAGATTGAATAAGTATGGTGAAAGGATACAACCCTGATGCACACGTCTCCTGATTTTAAACCACTCAGTATCCCCTCATTCTGTTCGAATGACTGCCTCTTGTTCTGTGTACAGGTTCTACATGAGCACAATTAAGTGTTCTGGAATTCCCATTCTTCGCAATGTTAATCCATAATTTGTTATGATCCACAGTGTTGAATGCCTTTACATAGTCAACTAAACACAGGTAAACATCTTTCTGGTATTTTCTGCTTTCAGCCAAGATCCATCTGAAATCAGCAGTGATATCCCTCATTCCATGTCCTCTTCTGAATCTGGCTTGAATTTCTGGTAGTCCCCTGTTGGTGTACTTACTGCTACAACTGTTTTTGAATAATCTCCAGCAGAGTTTTACTTGCCTGTGATATTAGTAATATTGTTTAGTAATTTCTGCATTCTGTTGGATCACCTTTCTTTGGAATGGGCACAAATATGTATCTCTTCCAGTCGGTTGGCCAGGTAGCTGTCTTCCAAATTTCTTAGCACAGATAAGTGAGCACTTCCAGCATTGTATCTGTTTGTTGAAACATCTCAATTGCTAGTTACCTCTTTTGTCCCCGAAAAAAATAAATTTGAGAGATGTGATGCTTAGGGAGCTAATGTACAACTTCTTGTGTATCTTTTTGGATCTGAAATAGGAGTATTAGCTGTGAAAGTATTGTTTTTGACTTTTTTTGCGTGGAGCATTTGCTTATTTATTTCGCCAGAAATCATATCTGATAGTCCCTAATGGCTTTTCAGTCAACTTTCTTGAGCTATAATTTATATACTATACAACTGTATCCATTTTCAGTATATAGTTTAATGAATTTTGATAAATATATATACTGGTGTAACCACTACTACAATTGGGATATAGTACATTCTCATTACCCTAAAAAGTTCTCTCCTGTCCCCTTACAGATAGTATATCCCTCCTTTACTAGTTTTTACTTGTAATATATGTTATCTTGGGGTTTTGCTGTGTCAGTTAATGATGTTATTTTGCTATTCATGGGAATATTAAATTATAAAAAAGCATGATAAATATCTCAGGTTTTTTATGTTTTATTTTGTTCTGTTTTTACTTGAGCTATTAAATCCAATGAAAAACTATCAGTGCTGTATTAATTATAATACTGATAATCAGTACTCTACTACAGGAAGTTAGTTTTACATTAGATGACTTGTTCTGTTGAAAGGTTTTCCAGTGGGATGGCTTTTCCGGCTTTTCCTGCTTTTCTGTGGCTCAGAGACATACAGTGCTAGGGTTTGTTCCATGGATGTGATGATATCTTTTACTTGTTATCTGGGTCACGTTGGGAGGCAGCAAAGCATAGTTGTTAGGTGTTGACCCTGCAGTCAGAATGTCCGGGTACAAGTCCTTGTTCTACTATCTATTAGTTTATGACCTTGGGTAAGTTACTTCAGTGTTCTGTGTTCCTCTTATGGGCTTCAAAGTTCTCATGTATAAAAATACTGCAGGGTATGGGGATGTTAAGTCAACAGGTGTGTATTATGCAATTACTGCATACCACACCCTGTTCTAGGTGCTGAGGTGAACAGAACAGACAAATTTTCATGAAGTTTTCATTCTAGTTTGAGGTAGAAGGCAGCTAATAAACAAGTAATCATGTAGGTTGTCAGATGCTGATATATTCTGAAGAGAAAAATATAGCAGGGAATGGGGAGAGCACTGGTACCCCTTTGCGGGTGGAGGAGAAAGGAGGGAACACAGGGTGTTGTAATTTTAATGAAAGTGATTAGGTAGGACCTCACTGTGTTTTTAAGTTAAGACATGGAGGTGAGGGAGCATTCCAGGCAGAGCAAACACAAATGAAGAGGCTCTGATAGGGGAGCAGGCCTGCATTTGAGGAACAGCAAGGAGGCTCATGTGCCTGAAGTAGAGTTGAGGGGTGAGCAGAGGGGGAAGGAAGTAGGAGGCAAGATCCAAATGGTCCTGAGAAAAAAGATGTGCTATATGAAAAATGTAATCAGTGTCACTGAATTTTACATGTAGAAATTGTTGAATTGGCAGATGTTTTGGTGTGTGTATTTTCACCACGACTGAAAAAAAAAAGTGTCCCTGAGGATTAAATGAGATAAAACTCCTGAAGTATTTAGAAAAATGCTTGGCACTTTTTGATTTTTGTTAATGATTATTGTGTAATGACAGTCTCCTCGTTAGACTTTTATGTAGGAAAGAGAATAACCAAGTGAGCCATTCCCTCATTCAGCCATTCAGCAAATACTTGAGGTCTTTATCTCTCAGATGCTGCTGTTAAAAGTAAGACTGAGCTGGGATCCCTGTGTTTAAGGAGCTTCCTTCCGTTTGTTTAGGGGTGGGGGTAGAGAGGTAATGAAGAGTGCAAGTATTGGATGATGACTGCTAGGTTAGGTGGATACTCTGGTTGCTTTGGGAACAAAGGGGAAATCATAAAATGAGACTTTAGGTGAGGATTAGGAATTGTCATGTGAGTTTAGCTTTGGAAGTCTTATGTGAAGAAAAGAATCTGTGTTTGAGTACTTGTGGGTGTGTGGCGGGTGGGGTGGGAGGGTGCTTTCTAAGCAGTCAGAACAGCATGGGTGGGGATACAGAGGACTGTGGCAGTAGAATGGGTTTTTGGTAGGTTAGAGTGAAGGAAGGTGAGAGAGAAGGTGGCAGGAGCCAGATGAGGAGGCACCAGGGAGAGTTTAGGAGTGGAAAGGAAATGAGAGAAGGAAAGAGAGGTCAGAGGAGGTGGGGCACAGAAAGAAAGAAGTAAAGAGGGGCAGGTACTAACATATACAGTGCTTAAACTCTATTCTAGGATCTGTTCCAAGTGCCTTGCCTGCATTAACTCATTTGATCCTCACAGCAACTCCGAAGTATGTGGGGTATTGTTATCATCCACATTTTACAGATGAAGAAGCTGAAGTGCAGAAAGGTTAAGTACCTTTCTCAAGGCCACACAGTTTGTAAACAGTGAATTGAGATTCTAACTCAGGCATTTGGGCTTCAGGGTCTGGGTGCCTTATCACTGCCAATGAATTAATACTCTGTATTTGTGCTTTTCGTTTAATCCTTATGGTAACCTTGCAACTATATTGGAATTCCATTTTTCATGGCTGGCCTATCAATGATGATAGCAGGGCCAGTTGATAAGGTTATCTCTGATTTGCTTTTGGTTCTTTTCTTCTTGGAATGAGTCCCAGTAGAATTAGGATTTCTGAATCCCTTCTTTTGCCCTCCCCTTCTTTCCTCTCTCATTTCTGCTGACTTGCTTGCAATGACAGTAGACATTTAAAAACTGATTCTAATTGGACAATTGAAGAATTGTGGCAAAGAAGAATATTTCCATGCTTAACTAACTAAATAGTTATTTTTCATCTTTTTAGATTTCATTTTAAATAGACATGTGTATTAAATACTTTCTAGAACACTTATTATCTTCAAATATAGAAGTATGTAAGAACATTGCAGAAAAGCCTAGACACATAAAATTTACTTGTAGTTCTACCATCTTAGCTGTTGTTGTTGTTAGGTGCTGTCAGATCGGTTCTGACTCATAGCGACCCTGTATACAACAGAATGAAACACTGCCTGGTCCTGTGCCATCCTCGCAATCATTGTTATTCTTGAGCCCATTGTTGCAGCCATTGTGTCAGTCCATCTCGTTGAGGGTCTTCCTCTTTTTTGCTGAGCCTGTGCTTTACCAAGCATGATGTCCTTCTCCAGGGACTAGTCCCTCCTGATAAAATGTCCAAAGTATGTGAGACGTAGTCTTGGCCATACTTGCTTCTAAGGAGCATTCTGGTTGTACTTCTTCCAAGACAGATTGTTCGTTCTTTTGGCAGTCCATGGTATGTATATTCAGTATTCTTCACCAACATCATAATTCTTCTTTGGTCTTCCTTGTTTATTGTCCAGCTTTCACATGCATATAAGGCAGTTGAAAACACCATGGCTTGGGTCCGGTGCCCCTTAGTCTTCAAGGTGACATCTTT
>NW_004444037.1:8804523-8821213 GCF_000243295.1 Trichechus manatus latirostris | reverse complement strand
TTAACACTTTAAAGAGGTCTTTTGCGGCATATTTGCCCAAAACAAAGCATTGTTTGCGTTCTTGACTGCTGCTTCCATGGGATTTGATTGTGGATCCAAGTAAAATGAAATCCTTGACAGCTTCAGTCTTTTCTCTGTTTATCATGATGTTGCTTATTGGTCCAGTTGTGAGGATTTTTGTCTTCTTTATGTTGAGGTGTAATCCATACTAAAGGCTGTGGTCTTTGATCTTCATCAGTAAGTGCTTTAAGTCCTCTTCACTTTCAGCAGGCAAGGTTGTCATCTGCATAATGCAGGTTGTTAATGAGCCTTCCTTTAATCTTGATGCCCCATTCTTCTTCATCTAGTCCAGTTTACAGGATTATTTGCTCAGCATACAGATTGAATAGGTATGGTGAAAGGATACAACGCTGACACACAACTTTTCTGACTTTAAACCACGCAGTATTCCTTGTATTCTGTTTGAACGACTGCCTCTTGATCTGTGTACAGGTTCCTCATGAGCACAATGAAGTGTTCTGGAATTCCCATTCTTCACAGTGTGTGATCCACACAGTCGAATGTCTTTGAATAGTCAGTAAAACACAGGTAAACATTTTTCAGGTATTCTCTGCTTTCAGCCAGGATCCATCTGACATCAGCACTAATTAGAGCCACTAATGTAGTTTTTGTGTAACATTTTCTAACTTCACTTTTTCTTCTTTTTTTTTTTTTTTGGCAGCTTAGCGGGAGGGTCAAGTATTTTTCCCCTTTAATATCTCTTCTACAGATGTCATTTCCAAAGTTAGACTACAAAATATTTGTTTTTTAATTAAACTGGAAGCTATAAGATGGATGGTTGTAGAGTGAAGTCCAGGCAACTGGCTATTGATAGAATAGTTTTAAAGACCTGTGACCTTGTCACCCTTTCCACTCTGTCTTTATTTTTTGCTTTTGTAGCTCTTAATCTTTTCTATGTTATTATAAAAAGGATAAAAATAATAAACCTTTATTGGTGCATAGTACATGTCAGTACTGCACTAAGTGCTTTACACGCACCATCTCATTTAGTCCTCACAATAGCCTTGTGAAGTGCATCCTGTTATAACATTAGTGAGATTAAAGGATATTTTTTGTTCTGCACTACCAAGTGGTCCTGTGTTCTTTAGTGGGTGGGGTGGTGGTGTTACCCTGGAGCAGTCGAGCCAATGAAACTTACTCCAAGTCAGAAGGAGAAAGAAAGTTTTAATTTAGGAAGTGTACACCACCGGGGATCCAACAGCAACACAGGCTGTCCTTAGGGAGTCCCCAAAAGCATTTTTACATTAGAGCTTGTATATGATTTTTACAAAGGTTAGAAGTTGTTATTCACTCCAAGATAATTACAAGAGACTCTTTTTCTTACTAAAGAGATAGGGAACGGGACACTTCCTTATCAGGCTAAAGATACATGTCTCTGACATCTGGGCTCTAATCTTCCTGTGGGGGATCCTAAGTCTTAAAACAGAGTCATTAACAAAGGTATGTGCAAAACAAAGCCATTAACAAAGGTATGCAGAAAAGAGAGAAGGCAAAGAAAAAAGAAAAAAACTTACAGGTTCATTACCGCATTAGTTTTGTCAAGCCCTCAGTTGCCCATTCTGAAAAGGAGAAAACATGCTGGGGAGTATTAGGGTCACAGTGGGAAGAGAATGAATCGGGCCCCTTGTACCTTGTCACATTGTGTGTGCAGTCAGATCAGGTGTCCCAAGGTGGCTGACTTGTTTGAGATGGCACGAGCAGGCCTAAGCGGTGCGGGTGGGTGATGAGTGCCGTGTGGCATGCTGCTTCCCTTGGGTGGATGGTTTCTCCTCCAAGCCTCTTTTATGGGTCCTGTGAGAGTTAGGAGAAAAAAGCCAGCAGCAGTTTGCCTGGGTAGCTTTAATGTTTGGATCTGGTGATCAGTGAAAATGCTGAGTCACCTACGATGACCTGCTTCTCACCCTTTATCAATTTTCCCCACTCCACGACTCACCTTTTTGGCTTATGTGCTTTGTAAATAGCAATATTTACTGGTGAAGAGAATGACATTAACACCTTCCTCACCTCCTACTTTTGTTTTTCTTTTCATTTTTACCTGGCTTTTCAGCCCTGTGATCTTTACCCTGGATCTTGATCTTTCTTCCTCCTGCTGATGGGGTACCTCTGAATGAGTAAGCCTTCCTATCTGGCTTACGCTGAGGTTGTTGCAGGGGTAGCTTGGCTGCCGGCAGGTTGGAATTGAGTCAGGGTGGGAATAGCATTTGGATTTTCTGGTTGCACATTAGAGTCACTTAGGGGCAGCTTGAGAAAAGATCGATGTTTCTACTCCCATTTTTGTTTAATGAATTTGGATTGGGGCCCTAGCATCAACATTTTTTTAAAGCTCCCCAGATGATTCTGCTGTGCAGCCACTGGATTAGTATAGCCATTACCTTCAAGTTGATTTTGACTCATAGCGACCCTATAGGATAGAGTAGAAATGCCCCATACAATTCCCAGGCTTTAAACCTTTATGGAAGCAGACTGCCACATTTTTTCCTGTGGAACAAGTGGTAGGTTTGAAATGTGGACCTTTTGGTTAGCTGCAGTGTGCTTTAACCATTGTACCACCATTTGTTGTTAGGTGCCGTTGAGTTGGTTCTGACTCAGTAGCAACTCTGTGTACAACAGAATGAAATACTGCCTGGTCCTGTGCTATCCTCGCAATCTTTGTTATGCTTGAGCCCCCTTTTGCAGCCACGGTGTCAGTCCAGCTCATTGAGGGTCTTCCTCTTTTTTCGGACCCTCTACTTTACCAAGCATGATGTCCTTCTCCAGGAACTGATCCCTCCTGGTAACATGTCCAAAGTACGTGAGATGTAGTCTCGCCGTCCATGCTTCTAAGGAGCATTCTAGCTGTACTTCTTCCAAGACAGATTTGTTCATTCTTTTGGCAGTCCATGGTATATTCAATATTCTTCACCAGCATCGTAATTCAAAGGCGTCATCTCTTCTTTGGTCTTCCTTATTCATTGTCCAGCTTTTGCGTGCATATGAGGTGATTGAAAACATCATGGCTTGGGTCAGGCACACCGTTGTCTTCAAAGTGATATCTTTGCTTTTTAACTTCTTAAAGAGATCTTTTGCAGTAGATTAGCCCAATGCAACGCATCTTTTGATTTCTTGACTGCTGCTGCCACGGGCATTGATTGTGGATCCAAGTAAGATGAAATCTTTGACACTTCAGTCTTTTCTTCGTTCATGATAATGTTGCTTATTGGTCTAGTTGTGAGGATTTTTGTTTCTCTATTTTGACATTAAAGTAATAAAGTAGCTTGATTAGTGAGCTGAGTTTGGTTTGTGCTGGGTGTGAGGATTCAAAACGTGTAGCTCTTCCATGGGCCCATGCTGGGTGGGTCGCACAGACCGTTGCTGCTTGCAATGTGACATAATAGCCAACACACAGGTAGTGCTTACTGTGTGCCAGGTACTGTTCTAAGTGCATTGCAGCATTAACTAATTTAACCCTGCCTTGTGGCACAGTGGTTAAGAGCTCAGCTGCTAACCAAAAGGTCGGCAGTTTGAATCTACCAGCCGCTCCTTGGAAACCCTATGGAGCAGTTCTACTATATCCTATAGAGTCGCTGTGAGTCGGAATCGACCCGGTGGCAACAGATTTGGTTTGGTTTAACATCCTTATAAGGGAGCCGTGGTTGCACAGTGGTTAATGTGGTTGGCTGCTCTGAGAAAAAGGTTGGCAATCTGAGCCCACCAGCTGCTCCACAGGGGAAAGATGTGGCAGTTTGCTTCCGTAAAGATTACAGACTTAGAAACCCTATGGGGCAGTTCTACTCTGTCCTATGGGGTCGTTATGAGACGGAATTTACTTGGCAGTGTTGGGTTTGGTTTGGTTTGGTTTAACATCCTTTATAAGGCAGGTGCTGTTATTACCCACTGTCATGGATTGAATTGTGTCCCCCCAAAATATATGTCAGCTTAGTTAGGCCTTGATTCCCAGTATTATGTGGTCGTCCTGTATTTTGTGATTGTAATTTCCGTACATGTTGTAAATCCTAATCTCTGCTTGTGGTTAATGAGGCAAGTTTAGATTATATTAAAGAGGATTAGGGTGGGATTGTAACACCCATGCTGAGGTCACATCCCTGATCCAGTGTAAAGGGAGTTTCCCTGGGGGGTAGCATGCACCACCTTTTATCTTAGGAGAGATAAAAGGGAAGCAAGCAGAGGAGACACAAGTGGGGAGGCCCAAGGGGCCGAGAGGCCAAGAAACCACTACTTAACAAGAAAGTAGAGCTGGGAGCAGAGTGCATCTTTGGACCCGAGGTTCCTGAGTGGAGAAGATCCTAGACCGGGGAAGATTGATGGCAAGAACCTTCCACCAGAGCTGACAGAGAGGAGAAGGCTTCCCTGGAGCCGACATCCTGAATTTGGACTTGCAGACTACTAGACTGTGAGAGAATAAACTTCTCTTTGTTAAAGGTGTCCACTTGTGGTATTTCTGTTATAGCAGCACTAGATGACTAAGACGAAATTTGGTACCGGGAGTGGGGTGTTGCTCTAACAGATACCTAAAATATGGAAGCGGTTTTGAAACTGAATGGATAGAAGACTCAGAAGGAAGTGAGGAGAACCGTTAACACTGGAGAAGCCACAGATGGTAAGAAGCAGCGACAGAGAACTGGCAGCAGAACCAGGAGACCGGCACGAGATGGCACCAGAGTCAACCCATGGAGTGAGAGAGCTGAGTGCCTGTGTGAAGGAGGCTTCCTGGCACAGTGGGGTGCCTCCGGGCACTTATTGGTGGAGCTAGGCTTGCTGGCCCACAGAGCGAGAGAGCTGAGTCCTTCCGGCTGAAGTTTACTGGCGGAGTCGGGTGCCTTCAGGAACTTATTGGTGGAGTTACAGAGCTTTGTCACCCTCGTTCAAGCAGGGCAGATGCAGGTGGAGAGGCCTGAGGGGCCAAGAGGCCAAGAAACCAGGAAGCAGAATCTGAAGAGATAAGAAATCCAGAATACGGAGCTGCCTCAGTCTCAAAAGGTATGGCCAGGACCGCTGAGGTTTCAAAGGGTGGGGCATGGCCCCTGGTGTTTCTAAGGGTGGAGTCACCACTCAGATGGACTATGAGAATGGTATGCCGAAAGCCGAGGGAGCAGAGTTCCATCCCAGTGGGCCTGGAAGGTGGAGCTGTAACCCAGGGCAGAGGGGCCTTCACTCGGAATCCAGAGAGTGTGGCCAATACCTAGAGTCTGGAGGGCAGGGCCATTGTGTAAATTGTTTCAGAGAACAGAGGATTATTTTCAAAGCCTTGAGGTCTAATGTAACAAGTTCTGTTGACTTGCTTGATGCCTGTTATCCCTTCTTTCCCTCCAGTTTCTCCCATTTGTAATGGAAATGTCTAGCTTGTGCCTGTTCTGCTGTTGTACCTTTGGAAGCAGATAACTTGTATTTTAGATTTTACAGATAAAGAAGAATTTTTGGATTTTGGAATTGGAGTTAAGACTTTTGCTATGATGTGATGAGGTGAATATGTTTTACATGTGGCAAGGACATGAATTTTTGGGCGCCAAAAGGTGGAATGTCATGGGTTGAATTGTGTCCCCCCAAAATATGTGTCACCTTGGTTAGGTGATAACTCCCAGGATTGTGTGGTTGTCCTCCATTTTGTGATTGTGATTTCCCTGTGTGTTGTTGTAAACCCTAATCTCTGCCTGTGATTAATGAGGCAAGGTTAGATTATGTTAAAGAGGATAAGGGTAGGATTGTAACACCCTTACTAAGGTCACATCCTGGATCTATTGTAAAGGAAGTTTCCCTGGGGTGTGACTTGCACCACCTTTTATCTCACAAGAGATGAAAGGGAGGCAGGCAGAGAGTGGGAGACTTCATACCACCAAGAAAGTAGTGCTGGGAGCAGAGTGCATCTTTGGGCCCAAGGTTCCTGAGCAGAGAAGCTCCTAGACCAGGGAAAGATTGATGACAAAGACCTTCCATCAGAGCTGACCGAGAAGAGAAAGCCTTCCCCTGGAGCTGACGCCCTGAATTTGAACTAGACTACTAAACTGTAAGAGAATAAATTTCTCTTTGTTAAAGGTATCCACTTGTATTTCTATTGTAGCAGCGCTAGTTGACTAAGACACCCGTATTATAGATATAGCAATTCCTGCTTATAACATTTGTTACGAAGCCGACCCACAAACCTAGTTTTTGGTTTTTCCTAGTTTTGGGGTATGGAAAACTCATTCCATATCTTTGTGTTTTAATAATTTGTCCTCAGATCTGAATATATTTATTTTTACAGATGAAATGAAGATCTGTGCCATTTATAGCTAGTGACTGTCAGTTGATATGCACAATTTTAAATTGATGTTGATAATTTAAAACACTGCTTTTTATAGTTGGAACAAAAAGTATACTTTCCTATATGATAGCTCTTATATGCCTAATTATTTTGAGGTAGAACCCATTTTAATGTTAGCTTTTTTACTTAAAATTGCATTTTGTACTTTTAAAAATGATACACAGTATGTATTTTTGAGCTTATAGATGGCTCTGCTTGGACTAACCTGCCTCTTTATACTCTGGTTTCAGTAACTTCCAGGATACCAAGCAAATCTGCTGTCAGCATGTTAAACACGCTCAGTTCTCACCATCATAAAACCCGAGCCAAACACTGTCAGTCGCATGTGCACCGCAGTCTCTTACTTCCTTGTTCTCTTCACAGCTACACTTTGTGAACAAGTGTTTGTGCTTGACATAGTCTTATTTCTTCGCCTCCTGCTCCATCTTCAGCCCACTTCTTGCTTCATTCTGGCCTCAGTTTTGTCATCTCAAGCTTCGCCGAGGTCATGGAGTAACCTCCATGTTGCTAAATCCAGAGAGTATTTTTAAAGCATTTATTCAGCTATTAATTGGTACCTACCATGTGCCAGGCTTGTGCTGTTCTAGGTATTGGGGATACAGCAGTAAACAAAGCAAAACAAAGTTTCCTTTCTTCAGGGAGCTTGGACTCTGTGAGTGGTGACAAAGGGTAAATATGTAAATATATACAAAGTATAATATCAGAGTCACAGAAGACCACATATTGTATGATTTCATTGATATGAAATGTGCAGAATAGGCTAATCAATAGGGACAGAGTAGATTAGTATTTGCCTAGTGATGAAGGGGTGAGGGGAGTAATGGGGAGTGACTGCTAATGGGATGATAAAAATGTTTTAAAATTAGATCATGGTGATGGTTGCTCAACTCTGTGAATATGCTAAAAATTGTACAGTAAATGGGTGAATTGTATGGTATGTGGATTATATCTCAAAGCTGTTTAAAAATACATCAGAAGGTGATAAGTGCTACGGAGAAATCTAAATCAGGTTGGAGGATGGAGATGCTCCTTTGAATAGGGAGGTGACAAGGTGACATTTGAGTAAATATTTAAATGAAGTTAACTGTCAGGCCTTGTGAACTCAGGTCAGATTATATAGGGCCTTGTAGTGACTTGTTAAGGACTTGGATTTTTTCCTAAGCTATGCTGCGGTAACAAACAACCCCCCACATCTCAGTGGTTGAAATCAAAGGTTAGTACATGTCCTTTGCAGATTTAGGGGAGTCTATACTCCACATCCTCAGTCTAGGATTTAGGGCTGATGCTGATTTTTGACAACCTTTAATTTTGTCCAATTTTGTTTCACTTTTTTTTGGCAATACAAATGACAGCGACAAAAACTAAACCCAACCTGACCCATTGCTGTCTTTGATTCTGACTCATGGCGACTTCATATGTAGTAGAGGAGAGAACTGAACTCCATAGGGTTTTCTTGGCTGTGACCTTTATAGAAGCAGATTGCCAGGCCTTTTTTTCTGTAGTGCCACTGAATAGGTTTGAACCACCAACCTTTAGATTAGTAGTTGAGTGCAGACCCTCCTCCTGCCCCTGAAGAGCCTTTACAGATTAATTTCATCATTTTCATTGTCATCGAAAAACATTTATTAACTGCACATCTGTGCATAGTGCTGCATTAAAAATTTTTATACATGAGAACATTGCTCACTGATTGGCTGCCTGGAGTTTATGTAATAATGAAATACTTTTATGAATCTTTAGTGACCAGAAGAATGAAGTGAAATAGAAGTAGTGCTTGATGTTATGTATCTTTTCTGCACCATCTTTTCTCTTAAAAAAAAAGTTGATAGATTGTTTTAGATTTAATGAGTTTCAATATTTTTTTTAATACTAAATTACTTTAAATTATATGCTTGATTACTAGCAAGTTCGTGTGGGAAATGCTGCTGCTTTTTTCGTTTTTTGGAGCATAAAGATAGATTGCTATTTTTTGCCTTGATTAGAAATGAGGTAGAATGGAGGAAAGAGCTTTGGACTAGGAATTAGAAGATGTGAGTTATTCCTAGTTTGGCCACAGCTAGCTGTCTGGCCCTGGGAAGTCACTTCACCTACTTGGGAGGAATTGGACAAAAAGATATGAAACATCTAGCTCCTCCCCTTCTCTGATCTCCTGCAGGCAGTTCTGGAGGTTTTTACTTGTAGTACAATAACATTTTATACAGATGCTGGGTTCTAAAGCCAGTATGTAAGGTGAAAGTCACCCTTGAAAGTACTTTCAGAAGGTGCCCTGTTGGAGACATGTCTCCGATAAATCCAGCAGAGCCAATTCTTTCCTCCAGCATTGAAACAGATTGCTAGCTCTTCAGTTGAGCACCAGTTGAAACAGCTGGTTTGCATTCAGGGACCATATTTTATGAAAAAGACATACCTTTAAATATGAAACTCATACAGTATTGTGAGATGCACAATGTGTGATTGGCACACGGAAACCAAGACCAACCAAGGGACTGGTGGATTCATGTTTCCTGTCTTGTGCTTATTAATAAGTAGAAGGAGAGATAGTTGCCTGAACAACTGGAATTTCCTCTCCTCTGTTTCCCACCTTTTTCTCCTCCCAGTGAATAAAGTTAAATTTGTGTGAGTCAAATGTGGACTTGCAGCAACTCCACTGTACTCGGGATCTCTCCTCTCCGCCTATAATGCTACTGTCTCACTTACAGCCCTAATCATTTCCCACCTCAGTGATTTCCAGTAGTTGCATACCTGTTGTTGTTAGGTGCCGTTGGGTCGGCTCTGACTCATAGCAACCCTATGTTCAACAGAATGAAACACTGCCTGGTCTTGCGCCATCCTCACTTTGTTGTGCTTGAGCCCATTGTTGCAGCCACTGTGTCAGTCCTTCACCTTGAAGATCTTCCTCTTTTTCAGTGACCCTCTACCAAAAATGATGTCCTTTTCCAGAGACTGATCCCCCCTGATAACATGCCCAAGGTATGTGAGACATAGTCTCGCCATCCTTGCTTCTGAAGAGCATTCTGGTTGTAGTTCTTTCAAGACAGATTTGTTCATTCTTTTGGCAGTCCCTGGTATTAGTCAGTATTTTTTGCCAATACCATAATGCAGAGGTGTCAGTTCTTCTTTGGTCTTCCTTATTCATGGTTTAGCTTTCGCATGCATGGCTTGGGTCAGGCACACCTTAGTCTTCAGGGTGATATCTTTGCTTTTTAACACTTTAAAGTGGTCTTTTGCAGCAGATTTGCCCAATGCAGTGTGTCATTTGATTTGCATAACTGGCTACTCCAAATCCAGGCCACCCATCACCCGTGCTACACACATACCCTAGAGTGATCTTTGGAAACAGCTCTCCCGATTAAAACACTTCTGTGGCACCCAGATTCCCACAGCAGTTCTCAAATTTCTTCACCAACATTTTGCTGGGGCAGAGGCTGTTGAAGCTCTCAGGGTACTAGGAGCATAGTTCAAAGCAGTGACATTTCTTCAAAGTCTTGTATCACGGTCATGTTTGTTTTCAGGTAAAATTTTTATATGAATTACTGTTGAGTAGAATTGATATTACTTAAATGTTCCATGTTTATCTGCTACATTTATGTACTATCTGGTGACCCAGTTGGACATACAAGTCCTTAGGAGATTACACTCTTAACAGGATTCACAAGTTCTTCATTTTCTGACTTTTGCTTTCCTTTTGAGTTTCCTCTTTTGCCATGCCACTTCTCACATTTGAGTATGTAACAATGTGGAAGCACTTGAAATTCCCTGAACATATCAAATTTAAGACTTGGTGCCTTTTTGTCTGCATTTGTTCATTCCTTGAATACTTATTGAGCACCTAATTTGTACCAGGTGCTGTTCTAGGTGCTTGGGATACAGCAGTGGACATAAGTAAGTTCTGGCCTTTGTGGAGCTTACATTCTAATGGGAGTGGAAGATGGCAAACAAATAGATGATACAATGTCAGCTAGTGTTAAATGCTTTAAGAAAGTAAAACATGTTAAGGTGTGTAAAAATAGTATGGCAGCAGCATTGTCCAACCTCCTCGTCTAACTTCACAAGGGGGAAGGAGAGTCAAGATCAAGAGCCCAATGCAGATTCCTTTGATGTGGAAGTCAGCCATACCTCCTCTCTCCAGCCTTTTAACCAATTCTGTTACCAGCTGTCTCTCCCAGGGCACTCTACTTCTCTGCTGGGCTTGATGATTCATTGTAGTGACCATTCAGAACTCAGAAACCGTACTTGAAGTTGTGGGATTTATTAGGGAAGTAACAGATTACAATTCAGGATACAGTTCTTTGATCAGGACAGCCTCTTCTCAGCCATGCCCACAGGCAGGCCTCTCTCTGGTCCTTGGCCTCTCAGCTCGATCTCTGCCCTGTTGGGGCAAGTCTTACAAAGCTCTTTAGCTCCACTGATAGGTTCCCAGAGGCATCCCACTCTGCCAGTAAGCCTCCTTCCCAAAGGTGCTCAGCTCTCTTGCTCGGTGGTTCGGTGGGCCTACCTCCACCAAGTGCCCAGAGGCACCCCACTCTGGCAGGAAGCTTCCTGCCGCAAGGCACTCAGCTCTCTCACTCTGTGCTTTGGCAAGCTTAGCTCCCCCAAGTGCCCAGAGGCACCCTACTCTGCAGCAAGCCTCCTGCCAGAAGGTGCTCAGCTTTCTTGCTCCATGGGCCAGGTAGCTCACTGTGCCATCTCCTGCCGGCCTCCTGGTTCTGCTGCCTCTGCTACCACCATTTCTCTGCCACTTCTTCTCGCCATCCTGGTGTTACAGCTCTCTCTGTCTCCTGGGTCTAGGAGGTTCTCAATGCAGGGACCCCAAGTCCAAAGGACATGCTGTGCTCCCCTGCCATCTTCTTTGTGGTAGTCAGGTCCCTCCTGTCCATCACTGGGATGGTTCATTTTAAGCCTACCAGGATGGCAGAACCGACCAATCCCCTCATTAAGCGTTCCATACACCTTATTTGTACAGTCCCGCCCAGTCATTTGGTGGGAGTTACAAGACCCTGGCTAGAAAGGCCATATAAAACCAACGATCCGTTGTAGCAAAAGGTGATAATGAGAAGGGGTCCTGTTTGCTGGTCAGGCAGTGGTGTGAGGTGATATTTAAATGGCAACGTGATGAAGTGTAAGAGCAAGCCTTGCTATTATTGAGGAAGAGGGTTCAGGGTAAAGGGAAGAGCATATGCACAGGCCCTGGGGGGAGGAGGGAGTGTGCTGAGAGTGTTCATGGAACAGCAGAGAGGCTACTGTGACTGAGCAGAGTGAGCGAGGGGAAGAAGGGTAGGAGATGCAAGTTGGAGAGATCCGTAGAGGCAGAGTGTATAAGGCCCAGAACCCACGATAAGAACTTTCCTTTTGCCTTAATTGCCTTCCCCATCCATCTGTAACTTGAGTGAGGTTGGAATTAACTTTATTTTCTTTTAATTGTTAGCTAATTGCCCCTCTGTTTACTGACTAATCTTAGCTCTTCCTCACTGATTTGAAATTCCATTTTTATCAAATATATGTGTGTTTCTACATACATAATACATATTTATGTTTATCAACTCTCTTCCATTAATTTGTCTTCTTGAACATGTAGCATACTGTTTTAATTTTGTACCTTCACACCAGGGATTGGTGAACTATGGCTCATGGACCAAATCAGGCACACTTCCTACTTTATGTAAATAAAATTTTATTGGACTGAACCACACTCATTTATGTATTGTTTTTGGTCGCTTTTGAGCTACTATAGCAGAGTAGTTGCAACAGATTATATGGCTCACAAAGCCTAACATATTTACTATCTGGCCCTTTACAGAAAAAGTTTGCCAGCGTCTGCTTTATATTATTTACTAATATGTATTAGGGCAAGTTCATTCTCATTCTTCCTTTTCAGCAGTTTCTTGGCAAGTCTCATTTTCTTCTGGAGAAACTTCAGAATCAATCTGTCAGTCTTGCCTGACTCCTTTCCTTTTCCACACCCCTTTTCTGGGGTGAGGAACTGGGGGGCAGGGGAAATAGGAATTTGATTACAATTAATTTGTAGTTTAGTTAAGGGAGAAGTGATAGCTTTAAAAATTGAGTCTTTCCATTCCAGGGATATAGTATGTCTCTGCATTTATGTCTTTCAGTAAGCTTTTATTGTTTCTTCATTTGTATCTTACATATTTCTTAAGTTTCCTATATATGGAGTATTGCTTTTTGTTACTATTATGATTGAAATTTTTCCCAGTTATGTTTTACAAGTGGCTATTTCTGGTATAGAAGAAAGCTTTTGGTTTTTCTGTTTTTAAATTCTATCTCTGACCCTCTTATTGGAGTAAATGCCTATTCAGGACTGTTCATTTTTAGATTTGATTCTTTTAGATGCCAGTCATTGCCTGAACTTACTGATAATTGTTTCATTTCTAATATTTATATCTCTGCCTGTATTGTGGGGCTCTACACCTGGGGTAGAAACCCTGGTGGTATAGTGGTTAAGAGCTGTGGCTGCTAACCAAAAGGTCAGCAGTGCGAATCCACCAGGTGCTCCTTGGAAACCATATGGGGCAGTTCTACTCTGTCCTTTAGGGTCGCTGTGAGTTGGAATCAACTCGACGGCAGTGGGTTTTGGACATCTAGGATAGTTTGAGGGGAATGGACCTTGATTTCCTAAGGTGCATTCTCTTTTTTTACTTCCCTTATATTGCCTAAGGAGCCCTGGTGCCTCAGTGGTTAAAGCGGTTGACTGCTAACCAAAAGGTCAGCTGTTTGAAACCACCTTGGCTCTGTGGGAAAAAGATGTGACATTCTGCTTCCTTAGAAATTTGCAGCCTTGGAAACCCTGTGGGGTCCCTATGAGTCAAAATTGACTTGACGACAGTGGGTGAGTGGGTTTATATGATGTAGATCACAGCAAATGGTAATGGCAAAAAAGAAAAAGCAAAAAAAAAAACCCAGATAATTACATGACCAGTCAGCATTTGTTGATTGTTTTAAGAATAACCACAAGTAATTTAGGCAAGCTATTTATTGAGCCGACTGTGCCTTTTTGCAGAGTCATTTGTTACTTTTAATACAGGATATAGGATTTGCATGTCACATAGGAGAGTCATTCCCAGTCACTGCTTCTCTGTGGAGAGCCATTTGATCATGGAATAAAGTTGACTTAACCTAGCATTTATCCTTTGGAATTGAAATATGAGCAGGAGATTTTTATGAATCAGTTAGTACTTTCCTAAA
Organism: Trichechus manatus latirostris; assembly: GCF_000243295.1. Classification (NCBI taxonomy): domain Eukaryota; kingdom Metazoa; phylum Chordata; class Mammalia; order Sirenia; family Trichechidae; genus Trichechus; species Trichechus manatus. The sequence goes on along the minus strand of NW_004444037.1, from coordinate 8,807,655 downwards.
TATGCTCTGTGTAAAGAATTTGATCTTAACTCTTAACAGCTATGCCTTAAGGATGTGAAATCTATTTTAGATTTCAAGGTCTATTACTTGCTCTGAGCACTGAACAGATGAACCATAAATCCAATATGTGTTAGCCTTTTGAATTTATCTTTTAATACCATTTTTGTCAGTTTTCTCTGAATTTGTGTCTCCTCCTTAGCTTCTCCTTACTGTGGTGAAACTAAAGAAAAATTATTCATTCTACTGGTTTCTTTTCTTTCTCCTTTTTTAAAGGGGGGAGGTGGGAGGGTAAAGTGATGGTGGGGTGATGGTGATGGTGGTAGGGATTAGATGTGGAAATGGAGAATTGATATATGTGATTTGTAAAATGAACCTTTTTCTCTCATTGCCTGTAAAGTGAAACTTAATATATGGATTCTGTTCTTAAACACTCCTGTATGTGTTTTCCAGTGTTGAGATTGTCTGTAGCCATCACTGTGAACATTGTTTGGTGGCATAAAAATACAGCAGTGCCCTTGTAGGCTGTAGAGATGTATCTCAGACCATAGACCTCAATCACAAATGATCTCCAATTTTGAGGTCTTTGATGTGGGGCTTGTGCTGGATCTAGGGAAACTAGAGACCATTTTAAACGGCTGTGTGGAGAATGGTATAAGCAAATACAGTGATTATTTCTATCTTTTATTAAGCACTTACTATGCTTCAGGCATTGTATTGAGTGTCTGAAACATTTTTTCCATCCTTACAACAACACTGAGAATTTCCTATCCTCATTTTATTTTAAATTTTATTATTTTATTTTGGTAAATATATATAACACAACATTTGTCAATTCAACATTTTTTACCTGTAAAATTCCATGACATTAATTACATAACCATGTTGTGTGTCCGCTACCTATTTCCATTGTATGTATGTACCACTTTTTGTTAAACCATACATCTTTTGATGGACATTTAGGTTGTTTCTACCTTTTGGATCTTGTGAAGAGTGCTGCAGTGAGCATTAGTGTACAGGTTTCTGTTTAAGTCTCAGCTTTCACGTATCTTGGGTATATATCTAGTAGTAGAATTGCTGGGTCATGTGGCATTTCTGTGTTTAGCCTTTTGAGGAACCACCAAACTGTTCTCCATAGCAGCTGTACCATTTTACATTCTCTGGATGAGGGTTCCAATTTCTCTACATCCTTGCCAACTTTTGTTGTTTTCTGTGGGGGTGGGGGGTTGTTTGGTTTTTTAATCTTAGCCATCCTAGTTAGGGTAAAATGGTATCTCATTGTAGTTTTGATTTGTATTTCTGTGATGGCTAATGCTAGAGCCCTGGTGGTGTAGTGGTTAAGTGTTCAGCTGCTAACGAAACGATCTGCAGTTTGAATCCACCAACTGCTCCTTGGAAACACAATGTGACAGTCCACTCTGTCCTATAGGGTTGCTACGAGTCGCAATTGACTTGACAGCAGTGAGTTTGGTTTGTAATGGTTAATGATGTTTAGCATTTATTTATATATTTGTTGGTCATTTGTGTATCTTCTTTGGTGAAATGTTTATGTCCTTTGCCCGTTTTTTGATTGGGTTGTTTGTCTTTTTGTTAAGTTCTTACCCTGATCTTATAGATGAAGAAACTGAGATTTAGATTAAATAACTGATAGATCTGAGAACTGAACCAGCTATAATACTCCAGAGTCAGGTGGTAAAGCACAGTAGTATTTCAGCAGGAATTGTGTGTGTGTGTCTCACCATTGCAGGTAGGGAAGGCTCTGTGGAATGGCATGGTGAAAGAAGTTCAGAAGAATGGATCTGGCCCAGCTTATGAAAGTCATGGAATCCAGGTTGAGGACATCTTGTGTTTTGCATCTTTTCTACTTCCTCCATATTCATGTAAAGGAGGGGGAAGGATTTAGCTATTTTAATTTGTTTATATTCTTTTATGTGAATTTTGACAGTTGAATTAACAGCAGGATGGTGAAATGACAAAAGCATAGCATGGGGTCAGGAGACTTCATTGCATGAATAGTCTTTGACAAGCCCCTTTATTTCTTTCCTCCTGTGTGGCTTTGGTGAATAAAGAATTTAGAGTTTCTGTCCTCTGTGGCCTCAGTGAAAAGAGAATCCAGAATCTAAACTTTTCTTAGTTTTTATTTTTTAGGCGGCAGGCACAAGAGTTTAAGCCCCCCATAGCCTCTTGTGTGTCCTGAGAGGGCTATCTCTTCTAGCTTTACAGACTCATCTCCATGCTTATTAAGTATAAGCATAAATAAATACACACATACATGCATTCACATGCCTCAGATGCTTTTCTGACCTTTTCTGTATAATTGCAGAAATTAAGATGGATAAGCCAGATTCTGTGCCACATTACTATGTCATTTACCTTAAGCATGGTTGAACCATTCAGGTGCCAAACAATAACATGTGTCTTTATTTTAGGCCCATTTAGTGCCTGAGGCCCTGCTCTTGTGTCTTTTGAGCCAAGAACCCTGGCCTTGGTTCTTTGATGGATGGGACTGTAGTTTCAAGCCAGTCACTGCTTGTGTGTGTGTGTGTGTGTTTTCTTGTCAACTAATACAATGAATATGTGGATGTCCAGGGACTCTGTTCCCTGCTGGCCCTTCTGCCCTGCAGGCCTGTCCAGAACTAGATTCCCAGCATGTTTTAAAAGTAAAAATAAACCTTTATAAATACTGGCAGGGAAGTTAGCTTGCTTTCAGGATTCATAGTAGCAGCCCAGAGAGTCCAGTCCCAGCACAGACAACTTATATTGTAGCATCTGCTATTTGGATCCGATACATGCCCCAAATTAAACATTCCATTGAAGGGTGATTTTTTTTTTTTTTTTTTTAAGAATAGCATAACTTGGAAAGTTACAGTAATGAGTTATTGTTTCAAGGTTACTGTCAGACTGACCTTTACTAATCTTGATGATAGGAAACAAGAGACTAATGTAAATTCTGATATTTTACAAAAATACTTCTATTGATGCTTATTCAAATATGAAATTGTTCATGTACTTTTAGTTTATATATTTTTTTAAATTTTCTTTATTGTACTTTAGATGAAGGTTTACAGAACAAATAGTTTCTCATTAAACAGTCAGTACACATACTGTTTTATGACATTGGTTAACAACCCCATG